>NC_090827.1:72910600-73213630 GCF_028021215.1 Eschrichtius robustus
ATTTTAATTAAAATGTTCTCGAACTCAATTATTTTAATTTCACTGATCTCCAAGCCAAAAATTCTCTCTCAAGAAAGTAAACAATCCCACTCTTTTCTTAAAAGACAGTAGTCTTATGTAACTTAGAAGTCATATTCTGTCATTAATTTTATACATTATACGACAGGACATTAATTGGTATATTATGAAGCATTATCATAAATAATTAAAACTAATAAGAATAAGTGAGTAATCATTAGAGAAATGCAAATCAAAACTACAATGAGATATCACCTCACACCAGTCAGAATGGCCATCATCAAAAAATCTACAAACAGTAAATGCTGGAGAGGGTGTGGAGAAAAGGGAACCCTCTTGCACTGTTGGTGGGAATGTAAATTGATACAGCCACTATGGAGAACAGTATGGAGGGTCCTTAAAAAAATAAAAATAGAACTACCATACTACCCAGCAATCCCACTACTGAGCATATCCCCTGAGAAAACCATAATTCAAAAAGAGTCATGTACCACAATGTTCATTGCAGCTCTATTTACAATAGCCAGGACATGGAAGCAACCTAAGTGTCCACTGACAGATGAATGTATAAAGAAGATGTGGCACATATATACAATGGAATATTACTCAGCCATAAAAGGAAACGAACTTGAGTTATTTGTAGTGAGGTGGATGGACCTAGAGTCTGTCTTACAGAGTGAAGTTAGTCAGAAAGAGAAAAACAAATACTGTATGCTAACACTTATGTATGGAATCTTAAAAAAAAAAAAAAAAAAGTGGTTATGAAGAACCTAGGGGCAGGACGAGAATAAAGATGCAGACCTAGTAGAGAATGGACTTGAGGACATGGGGAAGGGGAAGGGGAAGTTGGGACGAAGTGAGATAGTGGCATGGACATATATACACTACTAAATGTAAGATTGATAGCTAGTGGGAAGCAGCCGCATAGCACAGGGAGATCAGCTCGGTGCTTTCTGACCACTTAGAGGATTGGGATAGGGAGGATGGGAGGGAGACAAAAGAGGGAGGAGATATGGGGATATACGTGTATGTATAGCTGATTCACTTTGTTATAAAGCAGAAACTAACACATCATTGTAAAGCAATTTTATTCCAATAAAGATGGTAAAAATAAATAAAAAAATAAATAACATGGGAGAAAAAAAAGAATAACTGAGCAAAATCTATTTTGTAATGGTGTTTCCTTCCTTCATTTTATTGCTTTTATCTTATTAATTCTGAGAATTCAGTATTTTTCCATGGGCCCCCCAGGCATTAAAGAAAACTATTCAGATTCCATTGAACACTTAATTGTCTGATTTCAGCTCCCATTTTCTTTCTATCTAAATATGTAATTTGTCTGCTGTTCAGTTTTCTGACTCCTTTAATGGGCCAGATATGGAAATTTCTGAAGTTCTCCCACTGTTTATGGGAGTTTGGGGGCACTATATAAATGACAGAACATGTACTAAAAATGTGCTTTTAACAGAGTCTGGCAGATAGTGAGTTCTCAGCAAACATTTCTATTATACATATCATTATTTCATTGGAAATAGTGATTCAGAAAGGAAAACAGCTCCTTCAAGGATGAAGCTGGACGTTGACTGAGATGAGTCAAATTCAGCTCAGATTCTTCCAAGTTCAGGTACTTTAAACTAATTCACATATAGTCACATTCAAGAGTGAATATAAATGGGTTCCAAACTTATATCAGCCTGGACTTCTGTTTTTATCTATTATATATGGTTTATCCACAGATTATGCAAATGGTAGTCTAGAAATAATTTGATTAATTTGATCAATGTCAATCTATATCACTCAAGTCCTATATGCATGATTCTTCCCTAAATAGTCCAGCTGACACCATAGCTCTACTTGGTATAATTAATGTTAATATTTTGGGGAAACTTAAACATTTTTTAACCTCTAGAATTATTACATGCAAAAACAGGTGATCATATTTCCAATAATCAGTTTAAGTTTTTTGTTCAAATAGAGTAATGAAAATAGTTGTTATAGGTAGATATAGTGGTGTATTGAAACAATTCTTGTCTATTTTCCCATTTCATCCAAATAAAGAAAATTCCGTCCAGTGAACTCTACCAGCTGCTCCATCTCAAAAATGCAATAGATTTGTTACATATGCAATAGTTACATAACCTAGAACCCCACTGTAGAAATCTCAATCACTTTTTAAGTAAAGTACACTTATATCAGGTATGGATTATACAGCAAATGTACAGTTTTAATGTAAATATAATTTTAAAAAATTGAAAAATAGTGCCAAGCACATTTCAATTCAATTATTTAGGTGTTGTAAAACATACATTGACACATTTCTATGGATGTGAAAACCTTATGAATGGAGGTTCAGATTGGTTTCTAGCACAGCAGTCACATAAGTTTTATTCTGATTTTTTCTGTGCAGTGCAACGTTGCTTTCACTTCTCAGGAACCATCATTTTGTGACTCTTATCAAGTTTTCTTTGTTACTACTCCATACCACTTTTTATGAAACCTTGTTCCTCAGTCCCTTTAGGGCACCAAAATACTGTTTCAATTTTCTCCTATCTTAAACGTCTATGACTGTTCCATAAATTAGAACATTATTTTTTAAACCGGTTTGATATTTAAAATTCTACTATAGTTGGATAACTAGCAACTAACTTCCCTGGTGTACCTGTATACCTGTCTGCCTTCCTAGAATCCAAATGATGTAGTTACTTGGCTTAGCTTGGCAGCACTGAATGATAATTTAGTTTGTGGCTTGTCAAAATAATGTGTGGACATTAATTTGCAAGTGATCTAATTTTGTTGTTATTGTTTTTGTTTCTAGCACTTAAGATGCATTAGCTTCTGTAGAATCACTTTTAACCTAGTAAAAATTAATAATTTATGATCCCTTATCCTCCAACCTGATATTTAAAATAATAGCAAACGTTTGCTAAATACTTATTTTGTGTCTGACTTCAACTTGTATTGTCTAGTTGCTTTTTTTTTTTTTTTACAATACCTCCATAAGTAATGCAATTCTTTCCAATTTATAGATTAAACATCTGAGAATTAAGGAAGTTAAACAGATCAATCAATGTCACACAGCTAGAAATGTTTAGAACTTGGATTGCTATGCAGGCAGGCTAATTTCAAAATCCTCTCTCTTAACCATTTTATTATATGGCTGCAGGTAATCAAGTACATTCCAAGATATGAGAATGATTAATGATGATATAATAAGTTTAACAATAAAACTTTCTATTCTCTCTTTGGGTGCTTAGTTTTGTTGTATAGTCAATATAATTATCATATTGAATGAACTACATGGGTCATGTAATAATAAAGTTTCCTTGAAAAAGCATTTATAAAAATAAAGTTTCATAAGAGAGGCTGGTATTGTATAAAATACTGGTATCTCACTGGAATCATGGCCTGTTCCTTTTAATATGCAGTTATTCATAGAAACATCAATGGTAATTGTTTATGGAGAAATGTTGGAGAGATATTTTAGAAATGCTAAATGTCATTATAACCTTTTACTCCCATTAGACTTTAGCTGGTAGAGAGAGAAGGAAAACAAGGTTTACTTAGAGTTTATAAATGGAAAAAAAAAATGCTGTATAAAATATTAGGTAAGGAAAAGCTTATATTTTATGTTTATATAAATGACTGTCTAACTTTTACAAAGAATATTTGTTTGAAAGTAAACTGCCATCATCAAAGCTATTGTGAATCCTTTGTAATGACCACCTGGGCATTGGGCAAAAGCCAAGGAGAATGCTCTCCTTTTCTTTTTTTTCTCCTTCTCAGTATTCCATCATATCAATGAGATATTGTTAGAATCGTAGAAATTCTATACATAGTATAGTTTTCCCCTTTCTATGATCTTTAACCAAGTGTTAAATAAGCCATGAGGGACAGACAAATGGTGATAAACTGTCAATCATCATTTCTGATAACCTCCTTGGAGAATAAAGCTTTATTTGGTGACCAAAAGGGCTGGCTACCTCTACTGATTCTCATGCCTCACCTCACGCTAGACCTAGGGAGAGCTCCCCCAAACAAAACCTTATATCAGCTGAGCTGAAACACATAGCCAGAATCACTTTCTCATTACAACCCAAAGTAGAGGAAAGAAAAAAAATAGTAAATTTCCAAGAGGTGGGTCCTTTTTAATAGTTTAACTCCACCTAATTCAATGTCATCAAAAAATCACATGCTTCTACTTGGGAAAAAAATGGAACAAGGAAAAAGACAGTTCTTCCGTAAAAACTACAAAGTTTACACTCAATAAATAGAGTAGAAAAGAGTTGGTGCAATATTATCTCACATGTGTTTGAGTTTGCTATGGTAATAGAGATGCGATCAAATTTTGTTAAATTAGTTCTCTGCATAGGGACAAATGGGTAGATATCAAGTTGAACTTTTTAAGTATACACAGATTAATGAAAACTCAATTACCCTTCATCTCATTATCCAGAAAAGAGAAAGAGTAGGTATTTAGCATAAGAACAAATAATTCTAAACTTATTTATTGTTTAAATTTTGACAGACTTACTAAGTTTGAAATATTTGTTTGAAACTTCACCCACATTTTAATACAACAACTATTAGGTTGAGAACATGGAAATGGATTGTAATCATGTAATTTATTATTGTTACTATGGTACAAAATAAATATTTTTCTAATTAAGTTCTATCTTTTCTTTATTTTAAAAGATCTTCCAATCATCTGGTTATATTTTAATAAAGATATTTATGTAGGATTTAGGTGAATTGGCCAAAGTAGGTTATACATTTTGGTAAGCAATGTTCCAGCTGTGAATTTAGTTTAGTGTTGTGCTATAACTGGAAGCTTCATTTATTATAAAGGTAAAAAGCTAAAAAGGCAGTCTGGAAAAGTACATTTTAAAAAAGTGAAAAAAATTCTGTGAAACAGGAGAATGCTTTGTAGACCATTGAAACATTAGAGTAGCATGAGGAAATATTACATAAAACACTAATGTTAAGAGTTTCAGTCATTCAGTACAACTTGGCAGACATTTTTAAACATTGCTAGTTGTCATTCACTGGAAATTGAAGGAAGGAAGTGCTCTGTAAGAAAGGTGCATAGCTCGAGGGAGAAAGAATAACTGAAAAGGCTAACAATAGAAACCAGAACGGGCTTCCCTGGTGGCGCAGTGGTTGAGAATCTGCCTGCCAGTGCAGGGGACACGGGTTCGAGCCCTGGTCTGGGAGGATCCCACATGCCGCGGAGCAACTGGGCCCGTGAGCCACAACTACTGAGCCTGCGCGTCTGGAGCCTGTGCTCCACAGCAGGAGAGGCCGCGATAGTGAGAGGCCCGCACACCGCAATGAAGAGCGGCCCCCGCTTGCCGCAACTGGAGAGGGCCCTCGCGCAGAAACGAAGACCCAACACAGCCATAAATAAATAAAAATAAATAAATTTAAAAAACAAAACAAAACACAGAGGCCCCCCATCACTGCTCATGAAACCATTGTTTAAAAAAAAAAAAAAAAAAAGTAACCAGAAGACTCCAGGTTTCTGGTCTGAAGATTGAATTGATAGTGGCTCTACTATAGACAATAACAAACATAGGAGAACATACATGTTTGGAAGGGAAAAATAAAATGAGTTCACATTCAGAAATGGTGATTTTACGCTACATCATCCAAGGCAGAAATTCAAGATAGAGATCAAATCATAAGCATTGGTTCTGGAGTCATCAACCTGATAGAACAGTGAGAGAGAATGTGAATATCTGGGAATGAGAGGGGAAAGACAGAATCTATGAACAATAACTTTTAGGTGAAAACATTGAGATAAAATATTGAGGAAAAATGGTGAGAAAACCAAGGGAGAATTGTGTCATAAAAGTCAAAGAAATAGTTTTAGAGAAGAAATGTCAAAGGCTTCAAGTTGAGAGAGAAGTCAAGTAAAAGAATGGGGGAAAAAATCTATTGCAGTTATCAATTAGTTAATTATTGGCATTGAAAGTTTAGACTTGGAAGTATGGAAAGTCTCTCTGTGTTATAATTACTTTCCAACACAGGATGTTAATCACTACTGTGGTTTTCTGTGGAAGAAAGCCCAGTTTGTTTCTGTGTCCAAAATGGACAACAGAATGTACTGATTAAAAATAAAACAGAAAACATTTTCTAATCATTTTGTATGGATTAGCATTTAGAATAATGTGAAGTTTTTCTGATGATGGCACTTTAATCTTTGGAATAATGATTCAATTTATTCGATTTGTCCTCATTCTTCTTCTGTATCCAGTGGTCCTGATATCTGCTCTCCCTATTTTCCAAGTGTGTCAAGAGGATTTTAAAAATCGTATTGCAATTAGAGAATGGCATGTATAGGACAACTAAAATAATTTGCAATCTCAGTGGGTAAAACCAAGACTGATCATCTAAGAAGAGAGTAAAGGATCCACCAATTCTCTTTAAAAGGTAAAGATTGGCAATTAACATGAGCAAAACGTCTGAAAAGAGAAAAAACTACACAGCATACAAAGTATTCATTGACAGAGCAGATAATAAACCTTTGGAATTTGTTACCCTAAGAGGTATTTTTGGCAGATAATACGAGTGGGAACTATGTCGATTTTATGCACTGTCCACTTATTCTTTGGAGTTTTGCATAACTGATACATGGTCATTGTTTAATTAGCATTTGTTGAATGAAAAGGATGGTATACTGATGTCCAAAGAGGGTATAGAAAAATCTGTTATGTAACAATCAGGATTAATCTCATTATGCTCTTTACCCCTAATTATAGCAGTTCTCATAAGACGTCTAGGACCTCCCAGGTCATACCCTGTATTCTCATCCCAATAAAATGCTAATTTTTAATATTTTTAACCCAACTCACATTTCTTATAAATTTAAGGAACCATTCTACCATACCGTCTTTAACCCACTTATTTTCAGCCAAATATCCTATATATACTCAGTATCATGCCTGAAGGTCTCCTTCACCTTACTACTTCAACAGAAACGTGACTCTCCTTTGAGATTATGACTTCCTAGGCACCCCTCTCAGGGAATGGATATTTTCTTTCTCACACATCTTATTCTACTGGATCTCATTGTCATTCTAGATGCTAGAATCTTGAACATTCTCTCCCTCTTTCCTAAAAAGTCCAAGGTTTGAGTCTGACATCCTGAGACTAAACCACTCATTACCTATTAGTGTAAAGACTAATCACCTAGGTCATCCCCCCTCATATCTAGCTCACTTTCCCTTTCTCTAATACTATTTGTGCTATTTCTCCACTCTTCCTCAGCCACTTGCTCTTATTGTCATCCTCTCGACCAGCAACTGTCCAATAAATTAGCCAAGAGCTATATGTAGGTATTTACATTTACGTTAATTAAAATAAGTTAGTTCCTTAGTTCTACTGGCCACTTATCAAGGTTTAGTAGCCGTGTCTGCTAGTGGTTATCGTGGTTATTTGAACTGTCTCATCATCACATAAATATTTGTTGGACAGCACTTTCCTAAACCTTCTTATGCCCAGTAATCATATCACCTCCATACCCTCAAATTCAAATTTCCTAGTCTCTAGTTACTAACTTGTTTCTTATTTCTTCTAGTGACATGCCTTTAATGACATATAACTCATTGACCAAATCAAATATTTCATTATAACATACATCATATCCTTGTTTTCTTGATGACCCATGATACATCATTTTAATCACACCCTTGCAAGCACCGTCAAATCAAGTGTATGGTCAAATGCAGCTGGCAAAACTTCAAAGACAAACGCAGATTGCTAGCAGGACTTGTGCAGCTGAACATGGTTGGCTGGCAAACAAATTCATGCTCAATGGCTTCACATTATAATCATGACTGTTAACTTCAAGTGGATCCTTTGAGCTGCCTGGGAAGCCTATTATATTTCCAAATCCTTTCAGTCTGCTGCTTCCTGAGATGACTATTTCGTAACTTTTCTCTCTCTTGCCTTTCCTCGTGTCCTGTTAATATGAATGACACTTCATGCTTCTGGATAATGTCACCCCTCTACTTATGCACTACTGCCTCTCACCTAATCAAAGATATTGCTCCAATACTTCTCCTCTCTCTCTTTCTTCAGAATAACAAATATTCTCATAGGTATATGAAACTTAAAAAAACTGCCATTCTAAAGCAAATTAAAAACAAGCAACAAATAAAGGCTTTCCTAACTTCATTCCTCTGTTCTATTTTAAAACTTCTCACTCTTTGAAAATGTTAACAACCCTGTCTTCTAGTTCTCCTTTTATTCTTTCTTGAATGCAATCAATTCTGGCTACTAGCCCACCATTCCTAGAAATTGCTCTTCTTACACCTGCTCACTACATCGCTAAATATTTACAATGGTCCATTTGTAATTCTAATGGTCTTGGCCTATTAATAACTTTGACACAGTTCATCAAGTGGAAGACCTGCATTATTTGAATTTGGGATCGAAATTTTTCAACTTTTCTGTTTCTCTTTCTATTTCAATAATTTCTCTTTCTCACTTTTCATTGGTGGTTTCTCCTTATCTCCTAGTCATCAAAACATTGTTCCAGCAGTCAATCCTAGAACACCTCTCTTCTTATTTATATGTATATATGATGACAAGCCCTATATTTTAGAACCTACTGAGCATCTCCTCTTGTATTAGTAATAGGCACCTCAAACTCAGCATGCTAAATAGAACCTTTGATCCTCCTCTCTCATCCTGTTTCTCATATAGTCTTCCCCATTTTAGCAAAAAATTGCCCTAGTTACTTGGACAGCATTTTCCTAAACCATCTTATTTCCAGTAACAACATTACCTCCATGTCCTCAAATTCAAATGTCCAACTCTCCAGTTACTAATTTGTTTCTCTCTTTTTCCTTCTAGAAACATGACTTTTATGACATATAACTCATTGACCAAACCAAATAAATATTTCATTGTAGGCCACATCATATCCTCATGTCCTCGTGGACAGCTGCTCTGACCAAATGGCTTTGGTGTCATCTTGAGTCCTGATTTCTTTATTTCTCTCACTGCTCACATCCAAGCTGTTAGTCAATCACGTTGGCTCTATTTTCAAAATATCCAAAATCAGAACAATTCTTGCTACGTCTATTGCTACTATCATAAGTAAACCTTCAAAAATATCTCAACTGCATTATTGCAATAGCCTCTTCAGTAGTCCCCATTCTTATATTCTTCCCACCGTAGTTCCCCAACTGATAAACAGCACAGCAGTCAGAAGAACCCTGCTGAACACAAGTTAGCTTATGTCACTCTGTTCCTCGCCCTCAAGTAGATTCCTCTGTGTGCACTTGCAAGGACCTAAAGGACCCACAAGTTCTTGCTGCTGTTGATTCTTTAACTCCATTTTCTGCTACTTTTTCCCTTCATGGACTTTTCTTTAACAGTGCTGACCTGTTTGCTGTTTCATGAACATAACAGGCATACCTCTGCTTCAGAGGGTTTGAATCTGCTGTACCTCTGTCTAGAAAGCAATCCCCCAGATATTCACATGAATTCCTGCCTCATCTCCCTCCTCTTTACTCAAATGTCATCTTTTCAGGAGATGTTCCCTAACCACCTCATTTAAAAGCTCTTTTTCTGGGTGGGAGGGAGGCTCAAGAGGGAGGGGATATGGGGATACAGGTAGACATATAGCTGATTCACTTTGTTGTAGAACAGAAACTAACACATTATTGTAAAGCAATTATACTACAATAAAGATACTTAAAAAAACCTCTTTTTCTATTTCTTCCTCATTTCCACATCCCATGTTTTATTTTCTCCATTTTACATTTTATTACTTGATGCATTATATGTTTCACTTAGTTATTTTTTTATGTATTTCTCCCCAACCTCAGAATATAAGCTCTATAAAAACGAAAGTTTAGTTGTTTGTTTATTCCTTTCTTTACTCCCCTTCACCTAGAATTAATTATACCAGTATATAATAGGTGCTCAATAAATATTTCTTTAAAAAAATAAACACATTTATAAATAACATAAGCATAAATATTTGGTAAGAGAAGCAGGAAGCTACGTAACTTTCGAACTGAACATGAAAGCATCATGGGGAAAACCCACATCCCTCAGTTTTATCGCTTGATTTCTTTCCCTTCAAAAAAGAGTGAGCTTCTGTATGCTCCACATTGCTAACCTGTGTTTGTAGAAAAAACACAGTTTTTCCCCAAAACGTGATTAATGAGGAGTGAATTTCCTTATAATATAATATTATTATATTATTTTCTTCACCTTCACCTCCTTCTAAGGTTACCTTTAGGTTTTATTTTAAAAGATAAGTTTCTTTGTTATTAACAAGCACAATGAGGTGCATATATTTGCTGAAAAGAAGTTTTTCATTCTTTACCTTTTAAACTTTTATCTTTATATGAATACATAAATCAGTGTAGCAGTCACTTAATCAAGGATTATTGGGCACTGTTTTAAAAGATGCTTTGGAAGATGAGGGTGACATATAATGCATGTTATGTAGTTTATTTAGTGCATTGATAATTTAATATATCCAAACAGAAGGAATATCTAAATTGTTATATATTATCATGTATATGTTATATGTTTAACCTTTAAGTAAAATGTTGTCTACTTTAGAATATATAAGCTAAAATATTTATTTTGTTTATATCCTTCTCCATTTTCATTTGTACAAATCCTAAATCCTTGCTCTCCACCCCTCCCCCCCAAAAAACCAATTTGCTTCCTAATGGCTTTGTTTTTTATTTTTACTTTTCTGGTTAAACTAAATTGTATGATTTAAATTATTTCAGAATTTCCCTATGACTCTCATGGCTTTATTTTTTCTTAAAATTTTTAACTTTTTAAGTTTTCCCCTCAACCCTCACTAGTGCTAAGAAATAGGAATCAAACAGAAAAAAAGTCTTTATCTATGTCTAAGCATATATATCTATACATATATGCATATATAACTGTGTACATAATTATAAGTTCCACACATCAACATTGCATATGAGCTTTGTGAACTCAGATAATTGTGCATGGCTTTTTCCAAGAAGGAATATCTATGTCTTATTATTATACTTTCTATTTGAGAGTTATTTTGTCCTTTCAACAGTATTTATTTAGATTCTTCATGTTTCCAGTTTTCATTTTTTTCAATTAATCCTTAAATAGATGTACAACTAATTTTATTCCTAAATTTTCTAAAAGTTTTGGAAAATATTTGAAGATGATAAAACTCTATTGTAATCTCTGTCTTCAAAGTAATGCAAAGAAAAAAAAAAAGAAGAAACCAGTACAGTAATCAGGATATGGAAATTCTATTCAACAAAATTATCAAAGACATCTTTGTGTAGTAATACTTCCATGACCCATTCTTTGCAAAAGTATCATTATCACTGTCCCTTCAGTTTCCAATATCCTTGCTTTCTAACTTATTGTTGTTAATTCTTTCTCTTTCTAGTCTTGCTAAAACTATTTTTTTGCTAATAACTGGAAAAATAAATTGTTACAAACCCGCCATCATAATAGTTATAATTATAGTCAATTATTTTTGGTGAAATAATGAATATAAGATAGCTGAAACAGACTGAAATGATTCAGTCATAAGTTGCTATGTCATATCTTTATGGAAATGCATAGTGACTTCTCTTCCAATGGAACATGTCATTGTATGTGCAGTTATGTATACATATATTTATATGCATATGTGTATATATATGTGTTATAATTTTTTTAAAATTTCATTTAGTATATCCTTCCAAGTTTACTATGGCAAGCCCTTCTTTCTGTTCACTTATGATAATTAATAATGATATTTATTGATGTATCAAACATGGAACATCTCTAAAATTTCTTTTGTACAGTATAGTTATTCTGAAACTGGGCCCTAAACCATCAGCAAAAGCAACATATAAGATCATTTTAGAAACAAGTGCTAACTCCACTTACCTTAGATGTACTGAGTCAGAGACTAGAAGTAGAATCCAACAATCTATGAAAATCTATATTTTAAAAACACTTCCAGGTAGGTGATGCTGAGACATGCTAAAGTTTGAGAATGAATACTGTATAAAACAAAGAAAAATCATTCCATCTGGCTGGTTATAACTGCTTTCTGGGATGATTCTCTATGTAACATATTTTTTCACAAATATCACCACTCCAAAAGATTCCCTTGGTCTTCTTAATTCCACCCTCCATCTGGGAGATCTCATCCACTCCCTTAGATTCAATATTCATCAATGTCTGCTGCCCTGAGAGACTTCTCCCTACCTCTTCTTTCTCCCTTCCCTCATCCCTGTAAATGGCACCAACATTTTCTACTTGATCAAGCCAAAAATCAGGTAATGATTCTTGACTACTTTCTCCCATTTCTCTATTGCCTATATCTGCTAAGGAAACAATTGTTGATGATTTTCTACCTTAATGATTTTTAACCTTAATATATTTCCTCATTTGCCCAGGCCTAGAATACACAGTAGATATTACAAAATATGTAATCTCTGCCACTATTAAAATACAAAACCTACTAATTAGTGGTAAAATGGACATTAAGTAAAGGGCAAAATTTTAACTGTAAAATATAACTAAATTTAACAGAACCTGTATTCTCATGTATAGCACATTTTCATCGTCCCTAGAAATGTCCTTTTCGCCCTTTTCCAGTGTGTCAGCCACACTCCTAGAGGCTACTGCTGTTTTGAAATTTGTTTTTTTACAATAAATTTATATTATTCCTTTTAGCTCTTCGTGCAACTAGAATCATACAGTAAATACTTCGTTGTTTTTGAGATTCATACCTGCTTTTGAAAGTATCAATGATTTGTTCTTTCTGTCTCTAAGAAGTATTCCATTGTATGAACATTCCATACCCTCCACATTTACATCACAACCATGAACAACCCCTAACTTTCACTTTGGCTTAGTTTTTCCTCCTGCATGTATCAGCCATGTTCTATAATTGTTTCATCTGAGTACTTTAACCCTCGGTAATACATTCTGAAAGCCAATATGACATAATGGGTGAGTGCATTCAAGTGGAATAAGAGTATCTTAATTTGAACCCTGGTTCTCTAATTTAGGTACCTTTATGATCTTAGACAAGTAACGGAAGTGGTCTGTGTCTCAGATTTCTTAACCTTAAAATGAATATGATCAGTACTTCTCTGAGTAATCAATTGCAAAGATTAAAAAATTAAAAGTACATAAAAAATTGAATAGCATGACCCACATATATGAGCTCAAAATGTTAGCTATATTATTTCATTATATTTACTGTCCACTTGCCTGACTATAACACTATTCTTTAAGCATTCTGTGGGTAGGGACCATTGTTGTTATATAATCAGAATATGGCAGGCACCAATATGTGCTTACTCAAGGAATGAATGGATTATATTCTCATAGAGTACACTATTGTAGAAATTATGGCAACTCAGCTCATGTTCCCCTACTGAGAAAATAATTTATCCTAACTTATTGTGACAGGTATTGCAGTTGTCCCTCAATACCTAGTCTCCCATTCTTGGTTGTAGTTATAGAAATCCCTGAAGTTTTTGACATAGCACACATTACTCATCTGACATTGTTGCCTAACTTAGCTTTCAGCAGCTAAGTCTTTATGCTAGGTGATTACCAAAGGTATTAAATATAATTGAGAATTACAACTTCTGTATGTCTTTGGTACAAGACAATTACTTGATCTGCACTTCTACTTTCCTGGTCTTATGGGCTAGAACACTGATGGGGTCCTTAGGAACTGCTTTAACCATACCTTAGGGGAGGACAGAGCAACAGAAAAGAAGGAAATAAGGCCTCTGGATGACCACTTAGAACAAGTTTTTCTGGACAATTCGTACTACTGTTTTCATATTTCTGGACCATTACAGGGGGTGGGGGAGAGAGAGAGAGAAAGAAAGGAAGGAAGGAAGAAAGGAAGGAAGGAAGGAAGGAAGGAAGGAAGGAAGGAAGGAAGGAAGGAAGGAAGGAAGGAAGGTAGGAAGGAAGAAAGAAAGGAAGAGAGAAAAAAAGAAAGAGAGAGAAAGGGGAAGGAAGGAAGGAAGGAAGGAAGGTAGGAAGGAAGAAAGAAAGGAAGAGAGAAAAAAAGAAAGAGAGAAAGAAAGGGGAAGGAAGGAAGGAAGGAAGGGAAGAGGGAGAGAGAGAAAAGTCTATCTTGATTGAGCCATTGGAGTATTTTTGATTCACTTTTAGAGTAGCTTAGCTTATACATTAAATAGTGTACTAGTTCAAGAAGAAAGGAATGTAAATGTCCAGAAGAATCACAAAGAACTCTTAATAAATACACTATAGATTCAGTTATCAGGATTAACTTTGAGAGTGATGCTGCAGAATTGGGTTGCCAGAGCATTACTGCTTTTTTTTACAATGAGAAAATTACCTGTGGCATTGAAAAGTTGCTAGTACAACTGCTAGGTTCAGAACCATTAGAAGGTGTTATAATCAGGAAACATTCATGATGAGGAGACTCTTACTATTAAGAATTTGACAATGAAAAATCAGACATCTTCATGCTGGACTTGCTGGCAGAAACTGAATAATAGTTAGCAGAGAGTAGCCTCTGCCTCATTCTGCACTCTAAGTCCTATTGCAATGTCTGTGTTGGTGAACACTTAATTATCCATAACTGTTGCTGCTAAGGTGTCTGTGGAATTTTGTATTTATCTTTCCAGCCTCTGCATTGCAGTAAGTCCTTGACACTATTAGAAGTTTGGAAGGAATGTGAAGTACCAGTAAACTAAACTCCCTGTATGGGATGTGAGTCTTGATTTTACAACTTTTTAAGCTGTGTTACCTACCATGAAAAAGTCACTAAAATCTCTGAATCTAAAAGATAACTGTTTGGCTTAAATTAATAATAGTACCAACACAGTAGATGATTGTTTCATATGAGTAAGTTAAATAAATGACAGAGAGGACATGATGGACCAGAGGAGGAATTGTCTATACTCTGTTAGAAAGTATCTACACTACACGAAATAGTATATGTTATTTGAAGGTAGATTTAGAGCATGTAAAAATGTATATTGCAAAACCTTAACATCCAAAAAAAATTAAGTACCAAGAAACTACTTCCATTAACATGAGAGTACCTACTCTGTGTGATTTCTATTCTTCTAAATTTATCAAGACTTGTTTAATGGTCTAGCTTATAGTTTATCTTACTGACCACTCCTGTTACACTAGTAAAGAATTGTATTCTACAATTGTTGCTTGTAGTGATCTGTAAATATTGAGTTGGTTGTTGGACTTCTTCAAGTCTTCTATATCTTTACTTATTTTCTCTTTGTTCTGTGAAATAAGACTTTACTGTAATTTGTATGTCTCTGGTCTTTAAGTTCTGTTAGTTTATATTTCATGTTTTTTTAAGTTTTGATATTAGGTTCATACATATATAGGCCTGTAATATCTTTTATGTTGTTGTCGACTTGATGACTTTACTATGATGATTATTGTGAAATGCTTTTCTTTAATTCTGGTAATAACTGCACATTCTGAAGGCTATTTTGTCTGATGTTAATATAATTGTCCAGACATTTTATGATTAGTATTTCTATGGCAATCTTGTTTTTCAATATTTTTACTTTTAATCTATCTTATTTTAAATATGTCTCCTCTTAACGGTACATAGTTTAATTTTGTTTTTTAACTTCTTTTTCCCTTTTAGTCCATCTATATTTAGAATAATTTCTATATGATTGGAAATAAGTATATGATTTTGCTATATGTTTTCTATTTGTTACATCAATTTTGGTTTTCCTTTATCCACCTGTGATTGTTGATTTTATATGTCAATTTGACTGGGCCATGTGGTGTTCAGATAATTGGTCAAATCTTATTCTGGGTGTTTCTGTAAGGAATTTATTTATTTATTTATTTATTTATTTTTATTTAAGTATAGTTGATTTACAATATTAGTTTCAGATGCACAACATAATGATTCAATATTTTTAGATTATACTCCTTTACAGTTGTTATAAAATAATGGCTGTATTTCTCTGTGCTATATAATAGACCCTTGTTTCTTATCTATTTAATATGTAGTAATTTATATCCCCTAATCCCACACCCCTATCTTGACCCTCCCTCCTTCCTTCTCCCCACTAATAACCACTAGTTTTGTTCTGTGAGGAATTTTTTAGATGAGATTAAAATTAAAATAGGTAAGCTGATTGTTCTTCCTAATGTGGTGGGTCTCATCCCATCAGTTGAAGCCCGGAATAGAATAAAAAGCTGAATAAGAGTGAGCTCCTCCTGTCTGACTGCTTTTGTGCCTTCAGACTGAGACACTGCATTTTTTTCTTGCCTTCGGACTCAAACTGAAACATGGGTGCTTCCTGGGTCTCAAAACTACCAGCCTTCAGACTGCAACTCCACCATTGGCTCTCCTGGATCTCTGGTTTGCCAACTCACTCTGCAGATCTTGGAACTTGTCAACCTCCATAATCACATAGGCCAATTTCTTCCAATAAATTTTCTCTCTCTCTCACTTTCTCTCTCTGTCTCTCCCTGTATGTTTGTATATATGGATGGATGGATGGATGGATGGATCCTATTGGTTCTGTTTGCCTGGAGAACCCTAATACCCCATCATCTATTCTATCTTCATTTGGAATATTTGAGAAATGTTTTAGAATTCAAGTTTATCTCCTTTATAACTTTATTAGATATAATATCTATATATCTATTTACATATGTGTGTGTTTACTCATTTATTTTAGTGGTTGCAATAAGGTTGACAGTATAAATTTGGTACATTCTATGCATGTTACTAAAACTTTTAGATTCTTCTCAGTTTAATCTGGTCTTTCATTCTTTACGGAGCTGAGGCTTTGTCATTCCAGGTGCCACACACATACACGTATAGGGTCATTATACCCAATTGAATAAAGATCAACTTCATTTACAAGAAATTCATCATAATGGTAATTCCCCAAATGTAAATAAGTCATTTGACATTTTGAGTGTTCTACCTCTACTAGGGTCTTCATATCCACCTACACATATTTTTGATTCCATTACCAGTGCCCTAGTTTAAACTCCAATTCTGACCTAGACTTTTGTACTATTGTAACTTTCTAAATGTGCTTAACATCACATTAAGAGTGTCATAATTTTAATAAAATAAAATGAATTTCAATGGACTCTTCATAATACTTACAAAAAAAATTATTCCTAAAACAAAGATTCATCAGAGATTTCTGACAGCAAGGTTTCATTTGAAATGACATTTCAAACTACATCACATGGACTTTGAAGCAGTTTATAATAACACCATAATTTATAACATTTAAGTTGCACACACACACACGCATATTATATTGTACTGTGCCCTAACTGATTTTTATTAAATTATATCCATTTAATGCGAGAAGTCTCTGATGCCTTTTGTTCCTGTTTATTAGTAACAGAGCAAGAAACTCTAAGTAAACTCTATTTCATGCTTTTATATGTCAGTTTTCACTGACATCAATCCAATCATGATCTTTAATATGCTTTGTTGTCATATTAAGTGAAAAGAAATGGCAGGACCGTGTAATTGGGAACTTTCGGAATTAAGCAGAAGACTTTATCACACTGTTCTATTTTATATCCTCTGGGTGCAGCTCCTTCACAACAGTGCTTTATTCCTCTGTGTCAGCCACATGACCCTGCAACTCTTTCTTTAGAATTTCCTCTTCTAAAATCAGCCAATACAATGTTGTCAGCACAATCTTCCAAAGTTTCAGAGCTGATCATGTCATTCTCCTACTCTATCTAAAATAGCCTATGACACATTTTTTGCCTGCAGAATAAAACTCTAACTTCTGGTACTGACATTGAAGAATGTGTGCAATCTAGCCACTGACTTCTCGGTGTTGTATATTTTCCATTAGGATAACCTCCTTTTCCCTATGTTATATTCTAGGTGAACTCCCACCTTAAGCAAGTTCCCTGGATCATTTCCTTTGTTTACTTTTTCCCTCTGGCTGGAATATCATTCAATTTTCTCTGTTTATTGAAAGCTCATCCTATGTCTTTTCTGATGAAGTATTAACCTGGTCTGGAATTTTGATTATAAAACAAAAAAGTTGGTTTCAGCAAAAAAACCCAAAAAACAAAAAACTGAAAACTGAACAGTGGGAGATAAAACAATGAAAAGGAACAATTTTATTATTTCATGAAACTAAAAACTACAGAAGAAATTTTTTTTAGCAATATCTGCCTCTAGATACTCAGACAATATGAGCAGATCAAACTTCTTTGTCCAAATGTCTTCGTTCAACTCTTTTTTCTTTTCCCTAAACTGCTTTTACTCTCAGAGGAGCTCTGTGCATGTGATGGATCTTGGGGATTGTAGGCTAATGGTGTCATTTGTGAGAGGGTGCTTGCTTTTTTAAAAGACAGACTTGGGTCTCATTGGTTTGACCTGGGTAGTGTGCTCATCTTAAAACAATGAATGTGCCCAAGAAAATATACACTGTTGGTTGAATTGGCTTTGGTATGGGTTTATTCTTAGGGCCAGAAAGTGGGACAGGGGAAAGGGAGAGTGAATCCTACTAAAACTACATGAACTGAAAGTGGATTAGTGATGATCCCTCAAAAGAGGATTAGAGTGCTATTACTAAAAAGGAGAATAGACACTGGAATAGGCAAAAGGCAGGTTCTATTACAGATGACTTTTTGTATCACTCAGGAGAAATAACTTCTTTATATTCCTTAGGATTGTATTCACCTAGGTAATGCATCCCAACTACTGCCATCATAGTATGTAATACACATTTATGTTTTCTCCTTGGAAGAAAATTCCTTTTAGACATACGGCATTATTTTAATTTTTCATAGCACTTACTGTAATATTTTATTCAAGCACTATGTACAGATTTAGTACTTGCATAGCCTTTTATTAATTTAAAGTTTCTCTAACACTTTTGTTTATTAACAATGAAGAGTCTTTCAATGATAATTATTGCATGATGTATTTATATTACTATTGTAAAGATGATGCACGGTAGCATATTGACTTTCATATATTTTGTTCTATGAAACCTAAGGAATCCTTGACTTTCTTTTTTTCCGGAAAATGATAGTTATTCCAAACTTTAAGGAAAAACAGCAATAACTGTATGTTGAATGGATGAGGGAGAGTTATTAACTTTACCATGAATGGTAGGAATTTCATGTAAGTTTTTATTTAATATTAGGGCTAGGCACTTGTGAAAATGAGAGGCATTCAGAGAACATTAGGCTAAATGGTAGCTGGTATAATAAATAGTGGAAACAGAATGATGATAGCTGACTTGTTTGCAGGGAAGAGTGTAGGTTAGTGGCAGAGGATCTACCAAGGGTATTCTTGGTTTGCCTTGGTGTAATTATGAACAGTGCTCCAGTTACTCTCAAAATGTCTTGGTCTTCAATGTCAATTTATGGTCAGTCTACCTAAGCAGAAACCCAGAATCCACAAGTCACAACAGCACCCTTTGTACCAGAAGACTCCAATCCTTAAAAGGATGAGATGCTATTTGATCTATATGAACCTATATGAGCCAATTCTCTAGTTCATGTGTGAGAATCTGGAGAATCTTTGGAAAAATGTAAATTTTTACTTACTTATTTTTGAGCATTTTTGATGGGTCATTTAATTGCTGTTACATAATATTGGGATTTTCTTTCCAAAAAAGAGTAGAATTACTTCTTTAAATTTTATATCATCTCTCTCTCTCTCTCTCATTTATAAGGCCTTCTTCTCTGTTTTTCAAGTGAAGTACTGCATGTATAAACTGCCCCTTTAAGTGCGAATACTGATTTTGTGACCCTACCCTTCATTTGCAAGTTTTAAGGGAAACAGATAAAAGACGTTATTCTTTCTATATGATGTACTAGTCTAAAATTTTAATACGAAAAGGATTGTTCTAGATATTTTAAATGTTTTATAAATTATCATCTAACTGACTCTTTTTAAGGGTACTGAGAACAAAGAAAAGGCCTCTAGGACATTGATACAGCTTTCTGCAAGTTCTTATCTATTCAGATGGCCATCTGAAGTGAAAGGGTCCTTATTCTATTTTTGTAGTATTCAGAAAAAAGGCAGAGTATTTTTCATAATATTTACTTGAACACCCCATCAAAGGAATGTGAAATATAAAATGTGAAACGGCCTTAACCAAAAGGTAAATCTCTAAGTGGAAATTGTTTTCAAAATCTTAATGAAGGCAAATGAATTATTAAAGTCTGAGAGTTAATCAAAGTATTTCATATTATATATATCTGATTCAGTGAGGGTTTTATTGATCATATTATTATATTTTGTAATTATGATTAAGTACAAAATATAATAATCTATCAAAAGTCTGTTAGATCAAAGCATAATCAAATTATTCTAGACCCCAAGGTTTACAGAGTTCTTAATGAGCAGAGACGGTAAAAAAAATTTGGACTAAGCTTGATGCAGCCGCAGCTGAACTGGGCTACTGATGTCCTACATGTAGTTTATTAAAACCTGGATTACTCAGACTTTGATAAAAGAATTAATATTGGGCTATATTCAGCTGGAGTCATAGGTTCAGAGAATATTCCTAACTGTGGAAGAACAGTTTTTCTGGAAGGTAAAATACCTTCCTATTCTTAATTACTCTGGAAAGTCTTCAATAATGGGCCAAGAAAAGTGAAGCTTTAAACTGAAGATAAGAAAAATATTTTCCTAACTTTGAATTTGGAGACAGTTTGGCCTACCCTGAAAAGCAGGAGAGACTGAAGCGTATCCAGGGCTGTGGTAAGGATTTCATGACCCTGAAACTGAGGAGACTATCTAGCATGAGAGACAATCCTAGGAGTAGTGGGTGCGCATGAGGTAGTTTTGAGTTTTTCCCCATATGATAGTTCCCTTTCATTATTCCTGAACTTTCCATGCAATCTCATTATTAGTTCCTGTGGTATCTCTGCTGTGCTGAGGGAGTAGAGAAGTGCCTCTCTCAAACCAGGTTTGAAGACAGGGGGAGTTCTTTTCACCCATACAAATGCTGCTGTGAGCAATTTCCTCAGGGCAGGACTGTCCCTGCCAAGGAGAACAGAGATCTACTCTGGGTCAAGATGGCAGGTGACACGGCTAAAGCAATAGAAGGGGAGGAGCCTGGTTCTGACTTTCTGGGGACAGCACCAGGGGGGTCATGTCAGAAAGGACTGAGGAACTCTCTAAGGACTGTTATTCCTGAAAAAAAAGGGAATGAGACATTGTATTTGAAGTCAAAATTTTAAACCTCTTTCCAATTAAAAATAGTGCACGTCTGTCATACAGAGTGAAGTAAGTCAGAAAGAGAAAAACAAATACCGTATGCTAACACATATATATGGACTCTAAAAAAAAAAAAAGTTCTGAAGAACCTAGGGGCAGGACAGGTATAAAGACGCAGATGTAGAGAATGGACTTGAGGATGTGTGGAGGGGGAAGTGTAAGCTGGGACGAAGTGAGAGAGTGGCATGGACATATATACACTACCAAGTGTTAAATAGCTAGTGGGAAGCAGCCGCATAGCACAGGGAGATCGGCTCAGTGCTTTGTGACCACCTAGAGGGGTGGGATAGGGAGGATGGGAGGGAGACGCAAGAGGGTGGGGATATGGGGATATATGTATGCATATAGCCGATTCACTTTGTTATACAGCAGAAACTAACACAACAATGTAAAGCAATTATACTCCAAAAAAAATGTTAAAAAAAAAATAGTGCAATAAAGACGGTAAATAATTTAAGTTTTAACAGTGAAGTGGTTGAATATTTTTATTTTGGAGCTTTTGTCCTATCCTGATGTGTCTGAAAATATGCTCTCCAACGTAATTTCCCATAACATTAAAAAAAAGTTAAGATGTAGATGCAGAATAGAGATGAAGCCCTTTCATCTCATTCAGAAGATCAGTGCAAAGCCAGTCTATGGTGTTCTCGCATCAGAAGGATAAAAGGTGAGCTCCTCCTGCCTACATTCAAGCCTCCAGCTCTGAATAACTGAAAGAAACCCTCCATCACTACTGGGCTATTAGGAGTAGTTCTCCGTAGGAAGCTTTAGAAGGACACCATTCAGCCCAGGTTTTGTAACAACTTTATGCATTGTTAAAGAAATATAGGTATTAAAGGATTAAGCTAGTGTTGAAAAAAGCAAATTAAATGTCTGCCATGGAACGTTTGAGATCACAAGGATTCTGTTTCTTCCATGTATAATATTTTCTTTTGTTTATTGCACTGTGCATTTTATACGAAGGCCCTAAATGTCTGTCCTTGAACATAAAGTGCTAAAACTTTTTCCCTCATATTGTTTGATATGGAATTTTCTAACATTCTATGCTGTGAATACCTGGAGGAGACTACTGGTTGATGAAACAAGACAATAAAGTAACAAGATACTATGAAGCAATGTTATCTGTAGGTTAAAATTGTCGAGGCTAATTTTTATATTTGTGAGATATTTTTTTAAAATATGTTAAGACCTTTAATGACCTGAGTAAAGTAAGGAATATGACATGTGGTGAGGGTGGGTTTATTCTACATAATGACAACTGTTCTGTAGATAATTCTGTTTTAAACTGGTCCTGACTACCTCCCCAGTCTTGACTTTTATCATTCCCTTCTTGTAGTATATAACATGGCCCCAATACACTTTCTTTTAAGATCCTTGAATGAATATGGTTTTATTTATTTTTTTAAAAAACAGACCTTTAAGCCTTTTCAGTTGTTTCCTTTGCCTTTCCTTCATCTGGCTACATTAAAAGCATACTTTAGGTCTCTGGACATTTCTTCCAGAAAACCTCTCCTCCTCTCTCCCATCTCTAGATAAAGTATCCCTTCCCTGTGCCTTTTTGGTTCATGTACTACCCCTATCATCACAACCAATATTATTTTTATTCATTCATTCTACAAATAATTAGGTACTGTTTGTGTCATGTCAGGTCTATTGAAAAATACAATTTCTATTCTTTTGTGGGCAAAATATTGATATTAAGTATATAAAATAAATAAACAAATAAGACTATGTTGAAGGGACTAATTATAGTTACTAAATAAGGGAATAACTATGACTCTTCTGAAAGTAGTAATTACAGTTAGTGGTTATTACTGTTGGAGGGAAAAAGTAATGAGAGCAATAGCAATTGGTATAATTTATTTTGGGTGGTCAGAGAAAATATCTCCAAAGAGCTAAAAACTGAATGGGGAGAAAGACCCAACCATGGGAGAATGTGAAAGAATGTGTTTTCCAATGCAAGGAATAGCAAATGACAACATATAAAAGTCGTAAGTTAAAAACAAGCTTGGTATAGAAATAGAAGGGACTAGAAAGAAAGTTAGTGTGTATTGGTGTAATTAGCAAAGAGGATGGTGGTGGGAGATAAGGTCAGAGAGATGAGGAGGGGTCAGAAAATATAAAGCTTTATGCGTCATGGTTAGGATTTCTATTTTATTGTAATTATAACAAAAAATTCAGATCCATCCTAAAAGATGAAACAGAAATTATAATAGGGACAGCCAACTGTCTCTTAGTATCTTTTCCTTCCCTCTCAATCTCTCTCTCTCTCTCTGTCTTTCTTTCTTTCTTTTCTTTTGATAGCAGAACCTCCATGTTTTAGTTGGGTGCATGATTACTGAGATTTCCCAACCTCCCTTAGAGCTAGCTTTGGACGTGGAAGCTTGCTTGGTCCAGTGGCTTATAAGCAAAAGTGACGTGTGAAATTTCCCGATTAGCTTCTTGAAGCTCTTTGCTCTAAGCTTCTTTCCCCCTTCCCATGGGCTGGACTAGTAAGTGAAGACAAGCTTATTTAACCATGCAGATGAGAAAAACAGCGTGGTAGAGGGCAGAACAAGTGGAAGGAATCTAGATCTTTGAATGACTTTCAATTTCACAGTCTCTCTGCCTGTACTATGCCAATGATCTTTAACTTCTGTTTTATTTGACACTACATATATTTGAGGTTTTTGTTTTCTTTTTCTTTCTTGTTTGTTTTTGTTACAGCAGCTCAAAGTAACTTATTTTTTGTTACTGTAAAAAGTAGCTTTATGAGCTATAATTTACATACCATACAATTCACTCATTTAAAGTGTAAAATTCAGTGCTTTTTTAGTATACTCACAGATATGTGCAACATTTACCACAGTCAAATTTAGACCATTTTTAACCACCTCAAACAGAAACGCTCTGCCCTTTATCTACTAACCTCCTATCCTATTATTCCCCTCCCACCACTAAACAACCCCTAATCCATTTTTTGTCTCCATAGGTTTCTTTGTTCTGAACATTTCATACAAAAGGAATCATATGATATGTGGTCTTTTGTGACCAACTTCTTTCACTCAGCGTATTTTCAAGGTTCATCCATATATCAATATGCATCAGTATTTTACTTCTCTTTGTGGCTGAATAATAGGCCATTGTATGGAGATACCACCGTTTGTTTATCCATTCATCAATTAATGGAATTTGGATTGTTTCTACCTGTTGCCTATTATGAATAATGTTAATATAAACATTCATGTACATGTTTTGTGTTGATGTATGTTATCATTACTCTTGGGTATAAACCCAGGAATGGAATTGCTGGATCATATGGTACAACTATGTTTAATTGTTTGAGAAAGTGCCAGAATGTTTTCCAAAATGGTACAGCCATTTTACATTCTCTCCAACAGTATATGAAGGTCCCAATTTCTCCACACCCTAATCAAAATGTGTGGTTACTGTCTGATTTTTTGATTATCGTCATCGTAATGGGTAGGAAGTGGTAATTCATGAGGTTGTGATTTACATTTCTTGGATGACTAATAAGGTTTAGCATCTTTTCATGTGCTTATTAGCCATTTTTATATCTTCCTTGGAGAAATTTTTATTTAGATCCATCGCCCATTTTTAAATCAGGTTATTTGTCTTTTCACTATTGAGCTGTATTTTTTCTTGTATTTTCCTGATTCAAGTCCCTTATCAAGTATATGATTTACAAATACTTTCTTCTATTCTTTGGATCAACTTTAACCCTCTTAATGACATCCTTTAAATCACATACATTTTTTTAATTTGAAGAAGTACAATTTATTTATTATTCTGTTGTTGTAACTTTGTGCTTCTGATGTCATATCTAAGAAACCTTTGGCAAATCCAAGATCATGAAGATTTATTCCTACGTTTTCTGCAAAGATTTTTGTAGTGCTCTTTCATAGTTAGCCCGGTTAGAGGCATATTGAAAGAACCAGCTTTTAGTTTTGTTGATTTTCTCTATTGATTTCCTATTTTCAATTTCATTGATTTCTGTTCTAATTCTTATTTTCTTCTACTTATTTTGGTTTTAATTTTCTCTTTTTTTCTAGTTTCCTAAAGTTTTTTATGTATTAATCATTTTAATAAACATTTCCTACTTCTAAAGACTGTTCCTTTTAACTGTATTAGGAAATACAAAAAGAAGAAAAGCAGAAAGAAAAAAAGGATATTTATTATCTACTTTTGACTTCCATCCTACCAAATTTTTAGAAACATTTAGTTTCACCTAAGTGCAGAGTTAGTCTTCCCATGCGTATTGATAAAGAAATGGCAGATCAGAGATAACCTGTATTGCTTAATATAGTTCAAGGACATAAGCCCAAGATAATGTTGTTTCTACTACATTATACTGACTTTCACTAGTAACAAGGGAAAATGCCCTTTAGATATACATTTAGAGAGAATAAATGACACATTAAAGAAAACTTTAAACTTAGATGTCCTTGACTTTTCAAAATATTTAGCTTAAGAATATTTGATTTTCCCAACTACAGGTAAAAGAAATGAAAAACACACCTAAACAAGGTTATAATACATATTTTTAAATTTTTCTTGTTTACTTTCTTTTCTAGAACAACAACTCATTTTCAGGGTCAGCTCTGCCAATCACACTTTTATTTATTTTTATTTTTTTGAATTTTTGATTTGATTTGATTTATTTTTTATACAGCAGGTTCTTATTAGTTATCTATTTTATACATATTAGTGTATATATGTCAATCCCAATCTCCCAATTCATCCCACCATCACCAACCTCCTTCCCACTTTCCCGCCTTGGTGTCCATACATTTGTTCTCTACATCTGTGCCCTGCAAACTGGTTCATATGTACCATATTTTTAGGTTCCATATATATGTGTTAATATATGATATTTGGTTTTCTCTTTCTGACTTACTTCACTCTGTATGACAGTCTCTAGGTCCATCCACATCTCTACAAATGACCCAATTTCATTCCTTTTTATGGCTGAGTAATATTCCATTGTATATAGGTACCACATCTTCTTTATCCATTCATCTGTCAATGGGCATTTAGGTTGCTTCCATGACCTGGCTATTATTGTAAGTAGTGCTGCAATGAACATTGAGGCTCATGTGTCTTTTTGAATTATGGTTTTCTCTCGGTATATGCCCAGTAGTGGGATTGCTGGGTCATATGTTAATTCTATTTTTAGTTTATAAGGAACCTCCATACTGTTCTCCATAGTGGCTGTATCAATTTACATTCCCATCAACAGTGCAAGAGGGTTCCCTTTTCTCCACACCCTCTCCAGCATTTGTTGTTTGTAGATTTTCTGATGATGCCCATTCTAACTGGTGTGAGGTGATACCTCAATGTAGTTTTGATTAGCATTTCTCTAATAATTAGTGATGTTGAGCGGCTTTTCATGTGCTTCTTGGCCATCTGTATGTCTTCTTTGGAGAAACGTCTATTTAGGTCTTCTGCCCATTTTTTGATTGGTTTGTTTTTTTTTTTTTAATATTGAGCTGCATATCAAGTGAGAATTATCCCAGGGATGCAAGGATTCTTCAACATACGCAAATCAATCAATGTGATACACCATATTAACAAATTGAAGAATAAAAACCATATGATCATCTCAATAGATGCAGAAAAAGCTTTTGACAAAATTCCACACCCATTTATGATAAAGCTCTCCAGAAAGTGGGCATAGAAGGAACCTACCTCAACATAATAAAGGCCATATATGACAAACCCACAGCAAACATCATTCTCAATGGTGAAAAACTGAAAGCATTTCTTCTAAGATCAGGAACAAGACAAGGATGTCTACTCTGGCCACTATTATTCAACATAGTTTTGGAAGTCCTAGCCACAGCAATCAGAGAAGAAAAAGAAATAAAAGGAATCCAAATTGGAAAAGAAGAAGTAAAACAGTCACTGTTTGCAGATGACATGATACTATACATAGAGAATCCTGAAGATGCTACCAGAAAACTACTAGAGCTAATCAATGAATTTGGTAAAGTAGCAGGATACAAAATTAATGCACAGAAATCTCTTGCATTCCTATACACTAATGGTGAAAAATCTGAAAGAGAAATTAAGGAAACACTCACATTTACTATTGCAACAAAAAGAATAACATACCTAGGAATAAACCTACCTAGGGATACAAAAGAGCTGTATGCAGAAAACTCTAAGACACTGATGAAAGAAATTAAAGATGATACAGACAGATGGAGAGATATACCATATTCTTGGATTGGAAGAATCAATTTTGTGAAAATTACTATACGACCCAAAGCAATCTACAGATTCAATGCAATCCCTATAAAATTACCAATGGCATTTTTTACAGAGCTAGAAGAAAAAATCTTAAAATTTGTATGGAGACACAAAAGACCCCAAATAGCCAAAGCAATCTTGAGGGAAGAAAATGGAGCTGGAGGAATCAGACTCCCAGACTTCTGACTATACTACAAAGCTACAGTAATCAAGACAGTATGGTACTGGCACTAAAACAGAAATATAGACCAATGGAACAGGATAGAAATCACAGAGATAAACCCACGCACCTATGGTCAACTAATCTATGACAAAGGAGGCAAAGATATACAATGGAGAAGACAGTCTCTTCAATAATTGGTGCTGGGAAAACTGGACAGCTACATGTAAAAAAAATGAAATTAGAACACTCCCTAACACCATATACAAAAATAAACTCAAAATGGATTAAAGACCTCAATGCAAGGCCAGACACTATAAAACTCTTAGAGGTAAACATAGGAAGAACACTCTTTGACATAAATCACAGCAAGATCTTTTTTGATCCACCTCCTAGAAGAATAGAAATAAAAACAAAATAAGCAAATGGGACCTAATGAAACTTAAAAGCTTTTGCAAAGCAAAGGAAGCAACAAAGAAGACAAAAAGACAATCCTCAGAATGGGAGAAAATATTTGCAAACAAATCAATGGCCAAAAGATTAATCTCCAATCACAATTTAAACCAATTTCTTAATAAACACTTAAACATTCTAGTGATTCCCTACGTCAGACTCACTTGTGATACCCAACCTTTAGCAAATAATAAACTCTTCCTTCCTTTACATTTAAATTATTTTCTAAACTGCAAAATCTCCAAAAGGGACACTACAGCCTTCAAAAGGAGGCACTGACCAAATTGCTAAAGTTTAGTAGAAGATTTTTAGGTCTTAGTGGAACAAGCTTAATTTAGAGATTTCTGAGTGAATGGGACCTGGAGCTACCCTAATCCTTTGTTTTTTATCAACATCACTGGAGGCTTTGTTTAACATATATAACATAATTGGGATGGATTATTTATCCTCTACTTGTGTTACTGAGGCAATTCCTAACCTCACTAGTAAAATCTCTATTTTAGCATCAAGGAAATGATTAACCATTTGCTAGGAAAACACAAAAAATATAGTGTTCAAAGTTCTTGGCTTAAAAAGTCATATTTACAATTTCCCTATAGCAGGCCTATTACCTGATAAGATGAATACAAATATTCCATTTAAAAGACAGTTTTCCCAATTTTTAAAATGCTGTTACTCAAATAGCTTACCTCTTTGTTATTAAAAATATGTATGGAAGAAATAAAAACCCTTCTGTCTTACCATGGTGCTTTGCCCTAGGTGAGTTTTCTTTCTTACCACATCTGGAGGACAGTTCCTTGCTGATATCCTTTGCTGTCGCCGTCACATTTGAGACATCAGCAGAGTAGAATGTTTCTTTTTACACATTTTAGAAGTCACTTATGCTTCATTTTCCTTGCTATCAGTCTCAAGTTTTTCACACTGAAATATATGTCTTACCTTGCTCTGTTTTCCCCTGCACAATCTTGTAAGATCTCACTTCCTGGCTGGCTATAATGTCTTCTGTTTTTGCCAAAGGAACCTCAGTTTCCCAGAGTAGAAATCACTAAGGACCTAAATGACTCATTCCAGTCACTACCAGGGATTGCCACCACTGCTGAACATGTGTCTCTGTTGTCACTGACTCCTGAACACATTGCTGGAACTTTAGTCAAGGGAACACCTATATTTGTTCACTGTTGTGTATTTGTATCCCAGGCAGGAGCAGCAGCTACTTTTGGAGGAATGTCAGCCTTCTTGCTAAGGAGATTTGAAACCACCAGGACTGTTTCTGCTCATCTAAAGTGAGAGTTCAACTTAGTCATGAAGAATATCAGTAAGTACCTTGTTATTCATTTTAAATACATAGAATGTTAGAGCAGTAATTGACTGGAGAGAGAGTCTAATGTTCTGTTTTTATAGAGAAGGAAACTGAGGTAAGTTTCACCTTATTCATCCTATTAATAAGCTCTTTCCATCACATATATTGTCTTCTCTCTGTAAAGCAGGCCTTTAAGAATTTTACCATGTATTTTTAAGAAGGAATGGGATATTAGAACATGTTTAATGATGAAAATTAAAATGAGTCTCATTGAGATCTCTAAAAATTATTGAAAAATTAGCCTATGATTACTTCATGGTAGAAAGAAACAGGATGGGCATGGAGAGGAGAAAAAGAATTTGACAGCTTTTATAGCCTATAATTGTTCCCAAGGAACCTAGATTCTAAAGGGAAACATGCACACACACACACACACACACACACACACACACACACACATGCATACACATGCACACATATCTTTTAAATAGTAAAAAAAATAATAATCATAAGCTATTATATGGTTCTTTGCCATGTGTATAAGATTTGAACCTTCTGGATTAATACTTTTATATATTATTTTAAAGTATCTAGTGTCTAGTTAGGAAGACTCCAAAGTTTTCTGAATAGTCAGCCTAAGCCTAAAATGATTAGAAAGTCTCTATATTTGATTTACTTTTTATCTCTCAATGTATATTAGAATAAAAAGATACGTTTTCAATTGAGAAATGTCAATCGGACAGTATTCAATACGTTATTGCTTATGATTGCATTTTCTTGGACCTGAATAAAGACATAAATCATCAATAAATATGACTACAAGAAATATTAACATACTAAATATACTAAACATACTAAAATATAATTTATACAAATGCATGAATGAGTAGAAAAGAACTAGACAATAATAAAAATATATATGTACAGATACATTGGATACATAAATGAGATTCTGTCAGGAGTTGACAAATTCTTTAATAAAATAAAATGGAAAAATATAATAGAAAGACTTTGGGCTGGGTGAGGTGGGGTTGAGCTGGTAGATGTGAGTGCAAAACATTTTAGATTTGGTGAACCAATGTATCTCTGAACTGGAAATGTACTTTGAGATCAGAATGCTGAAACTGATTCAGCAGAGCACAAACCTGGGTATCGGCATTCCAAGTGAAATGTAAACCCGAAAACTTGCCTTGTTTGATAAAAAAAAAAACAAGCTAGTGTGGATACAGCATTGATAGCCATAGGAAAGTGGTTTGAGATGAGATTGGGGGGTTTATCATAGACCACAATATGATTAAATGTTGGGCCAAGTACAATGGAAAACACAGGAGGTGTTTGATCAGAGGACTATTATTATGTGATACATGCTTTATAAAGATCACTCTGGTGGCAGTATGGATGGCACATTTTTACTTTTCTTCCATATGGTTGATATAATCTGGCAAATGCATTCCCATGAGTGAAGTAAGCTTTCCTTTTTTCTCAATCTTTCTCTCAGTGTGTGCGTGTATGTGTGTGTGTGTGTGTGTGTGTGTTTTGTTTTCCGAGTAATCTTTGGAAACTCCAGTAGAATCATTAGAAAGATCTTGTAGAACCACAAGAGGTTATGGGCCATGGACTTAAATTCCTTTCAGTGGCAAAGCATAGGTGATTGAATAATGGAATATTATAGAAAATTCAATTCAATTTGAATTACCACAAAGATGTCAGTGAAATTCAGTGAGGAAAAATGGTATTTTCAATAAATGATACAGGAGCCATTTGACTTTCCTTTGGAAAAACATAAACATTAACCCTTTTCCTCAAACTGTACATCAAAAATATTTAGAGAAGAATCATATATCTAAGTGTGAAATGTAAAACAATAAAGCATTTGGATTAAATTATAGGAAAATATCTACATGATCTTGATGTAGGCAAAGACTTTTAAAACAGGATTCCAAACACACAAGCACAAAATAAACTTCTCTGAACTTCAGTAAAATTTATTACATCCATCTATAGATAAATAAATGGATAGACAGATGATAGACTCAACAAAGGACTCAAATCCAGAATATATGAATATTTCCTAGAAATCAGAGAAAGATGAAAGACCTAGTTTTTTAATGAACCAAAAAATCAATAGATGCTTTGAAAGAAACGATATTCAAATAGCCAATAAACATCATAAAATGTGTTAACATTATTACTCCACGGTGAAATGCAAATTAATACCACAACGGGCATCCCTTACCTACTCACCCAATAGCTAAAAGTGGAAAGACTGATGATACCAAACGTTGGTGAACATGTGAAAACATTGAACTCTCATATACATTGTTATTTGAGTATTAAGTGTATCAACAGTTTGGCATTATTTACTACATTTGATTAAATACTTGCTATATGACTAACAATTTTACTCAAGTTTATGATCAAGAGAAAACAGTGCATATGTTCAGCAAAAGACATAAGTACAAGTATATTTATTACAGCTTTACACTTAAGAGGCAAAAATGGAATTACCTGAAAATTCCATCAATAGATTAGAGGATAAATAAAATATGGTATATTATAAAATGAAATTATACATAGAAATAGAATAAGATTAGTCTATGGATAGACACTACAGCATTGATGAATCTCAGAGACATTATTTGGAGCAAAAGAAGCCAGAAAATAATTGGTATGATTTCATGTATTTGAAGTTTAAAAATCGACAATACTAATTGATGGTATTAGAATTTAGAATAGTGGTTGCTTTGGAGTAATATTGATTGGCAGAGAGTAAAGGGAAACTTCTTGAGGGCTGCAATGTTCTTAATGATGATTTAGCTGTAGATTACATTACTGCATGTATGTGTAAAATTTTATTGAGATCATATACTTATGATTAGTGCACTTTTCTGTAGGTATCTAATACATCACAAAAAGTAAACAAATTCATTTGAGTTTTCACTTTTTCAAATTGCAGATTGATAGATGTTTTGAGTCCTAACTGGATTGCAAAGCCATGCAACAGAATGAGCTAATGGTTGAAAAAATAAAATGGAGCAATACCAGCTCTGTGTGAAATCAAGTGTATTCCAATTTACTATCACCTGAAACAAGAAAAAAATAAAACAACAACAAAACAACCACAGCAGAAAAAAAATCTGTGAATTTTATGAGGAAGGATCATTGTGATAGCACAACTAATTAACCTGTTTTTGCCCTAGACAGCACAAACACAATGTATGGCTGGAAGAATAGCCAAGATAAGAGAGAGAGAGAGACGGCAGAAAAGCTTGATGATAAACAGAATCCAGAAAAGATAAAGAATAGTACAGAAATATTATTAGATTAAATATTATTAGATAGATTGTCCAACATTACTGGTTAATACAGGCAGAACATATTAAATTATTTACTTAACACTTAAAATTTTCCCTTTATTTTCTACATACTAGATTAGTAATCTTCCAATCTTTAAAAGCAGATACTACCATTAAGGCCATACTTCACACTATTTTTTTCCGCTGTATTTATGCTAGTTCACACTTATTTCCTTCAGAAATCTTAGATATATACCATATGGTCCTGGTGATTTATTGGACTTGAATTCCTCTGCTTGCTCTGTAACTTTCTCATTTTGGATGTCAATCTTTGTCGAGGGCACCTTCTGATGCTGTATGAAAACTGCCTTAGGAATAGAAATTTTCCCAAAGTTCTCTCAATATTCTAATATGAAAACCATTTTCTTTCTTCTCCTTTCTATTAACAACTTTTAAAATTCTCCTGAAGGACTTAAAGCTCTCATTATAGTTCCTTTTTACTTAATGTACGTACTTTCCAAGTTTTCTTGGACTTTTTCATATTTCTTATTGCAAATTACTAGATCTGGCTAACCTTCTGCTGAACTTCTACCATTGTTTGATTTAAATAAAATCTGTACAATGTTACATCTAATCCTTAGGAAATTTGAAATATAATACAAATAATAAATCACTTAAGTAATAATAATTAGAATAACAGTTCATATTCTCTAAGTTGATTGATTTTTATCTAAGGAAAATTTTCTAAGGTCCTAAACAGTTTCAAGTTATGGTTTCAAAGCTAGGAAAAAGCACTAGTTGCAGTATACAAGCCAATCGAACAAAAATAGAACCCATGTTACCTAAGTGAAATTATCTACATATTTCATTTGAATAAGTATTTTAACACACTGTGTCCTGAAATTTACATATAACTATTTAAAAAGAAGGTTCTTCAATTTTTATAAAGAAGAAAAAGTCTTCTATTTATTCATCATCCATGTACATAAACAAATATATTTTCATTGATACATTCACAATTATTAAGCATCAGCAAAGATTAGCTATATTACCTCTTCTCAAGTGACTTACATATACTCCTAATACTTTTTAAATTTAAAAACATTATATGCATATTTATTTTGTGTTTTTTTTGTCCATGTAAGAGCGTGGGATGTGGACACTGAAAATTTTAATCACGATATGACTCCCATTCCATCCTAATGGCCTACTAACTTACTTCCTGTTAGCTTATTTTTCTTTCTGTTTATTTTTTTTAAATATATGGCCATATGTTTCTCAGTTCAGGCCTGTCTGTAGTATGGTTATTACACTGTGTTAGATAACCATTTTTAGGAACATATGAAGAAAATTCCGGAGTGATTCTTACTTGGCTTGAAGTCAAAGAAAATAAGCCTTAAAATTATCCTAAATTCCTCAACGACTCAGCTTTCTTCCCCTTTTTTAATTGCCAACTTTAAAAAGAAGCATTACTAGCTTTGGGGCTAGAGATTTTTCTACATTGCCACTCCATCTTCCAAAGGGGAAATGCCTTTGGAATACGTGTGGACACCAAATGAGCTGTGCAAAGAGGATGGACAAATGTCTTTCCTTTAGAAGCCTGAGCAGCTTAATCTCTGCAGAAATGAACTTAGTTAAGAGACCCACCTTCTGATGGCCACTCTTAGCCAGTCACAGAAAAACAAAAGCCACATGATTCCACTTATTTAAGATATCATAGAAGCAGAGGGTAGAATGATGATTCTTTACAGCGGCACCAAAGAGATTTCTCTTTCTTTATATGAGGAGAAATTGAAAGGCACTGAAAGTTCTAAGTTAGGAAGCTGGTACTATAAAATTAACTTGTAAAAATATTTGGCTGCTACGAGGGTGATGCATTAGAAGAGGACCAAAGAGGATTCAAAAAAGAATTTTTTTTAATGTAGATGAATTTCTAAACACTGATATAGGTAGTAGTAAAGATGGAGATTTAAGGAAATGAATACTGGGAGATAATAGAAAGCAAAATCATTAGTACTTTGTGATAGACTGGCTATGTTAGTTGAAAGAATGAGATGGCAGTGATGACTCTTTAGTTTCTAGTTACCTTAACTGTGTGAACGAAAGAGCTATTTCCTAAGATAGCTAAAATAGGAGGAAGGACATATCTGAGTATGTAGTATGAGAGAGAGAGCAGGGGTTCAGTGTTGGATGATCTGAGTGTCTTACTGACATTTAAACAGATATAACAGGCCATGGGGCATGTTACTTACATGTCCCCAGCAAACGGAGGCCTACCTTGCTTCCTTATTTTGTTATAGCCTCTCCTATTTAGTGTGCCTTAATTCCTAATTTACTTTCTTAGTACATATTACTTTTACTCTTAACTTACTTGTCTATATATTTTTTTGTCATTCCCTTTCTTCTCAACTAGAATGAATTTGTGAAAAGAATTAAATTACTTCCTAACATCCAACTGCTTTCTTTTCTCCCTCATCCCTTCAAATATTTGTTGAGCAGTTAACTATGTTCCATGAATGATACCAGGTGCTTGGAATATAGCAGGTGTACTAGATGGAGTTCTGACAACTGAGTTTGAGGGACCAGTGCCATGACTAGAAGCCAGGTATTTTTACTATCACTCAGCACTCTCCCAAACACCATACCAACTCCTAATACTGATACAGATCTGCCTCCTAACAAAACCAAAAACTAGGAAAATAAATGATCTCAGCAAAAGTCATGGTGGAAGTAATAAAAATAACCAGTGGAGGCAGAGAGAAAAGGTAGGAAATTGATGAAATGAGATTTGAGATTACTTCAAAGCTTACACAATTGATAGAGGGGAAATAGAAAATTTATTTTTCATCCTTTTTGGAGAAGAATATAGCTCTTTGGAACTCTGAATTCTCATACAGTAGAAGCCATTAAGTTACTCTCAGGGTCCAATGCTAAACTAAACTGGAGACAGCTGTAATCTATATCAATTTTTAATAAAAAATCCAATTGCTTTTTATATTTTGTGAGCTCTAGGCATATTTAGCAATTGTTTTCTAGGAAGGAATGATCCAGAAGGAAGTGAAGGAAAGCGGGTTATTGCCTCATTACATTAAAGAAAATGAATCAAGAATAACACATAATATATAGTTTTAAAAGCATGCTAATTCTGTTTCTGTACTCTATTAGTTTCTGTACTCTAAATTGTATCATTAAGTTACAGCTTGGGTTAGAATACCTTTGTCTTTTTTTGTTGTTGTTGGCTTTGTTTGGTTTTACATGGGTTTTGCCTCACATACCAACACATTTTCTGAAAGAGATGAGTTACTACAGTATATAGTTTATTTTCAGTCTTTTTTTTGAAATTCATGAGATGACTTGGAATCACAATAACACCTATCATATTTGAAATGCTTGTTCACCCAAAGGAATGAAAGAGAAGCACAACATGTTCTATTTTTTTTGTACTCTTCATCTTTACCCCACCCCCAGATCCATAGCTTGAACTAATTGACATCAGATTGTGACCTTGAAAATCTCCATCTATCAAGTTTCTCTTGTTCGTATTAACTTAATGTGATTTTTAATTATATTATTCAAATAAATTAGGATATATGGGGCATTTCTTTGATTTCTTGTACTTATATCAAATAATAATGAATATGCATCTAATGGAAGTATTACACTGTGAAAGACCTTAGTGTCCAGATGAAGGGAAGGGGAAAGAGAATTTCTTCTCTATTTTTAGACAGTGGAATAGGCAGAGGCTGAAACTAACATGCACGAGAGATTCACATGGATGAAAACTGGTTTATTCATCAAAATGAAGTTTTGGATGAGAGCAATAAATAAATCTATTCACCCCCTCATCGTTAGAGGATACCTGCAGTGCACTGGGAAATGACTTCAATAATTGTATCCAGACATTCATGCTTCAACTAGTGCATTGAATATTAGTCCCTGTGGAGCTTCTGCAATTACTAACTGTCATGTGAAAATTTCCATCATTTTTCGTAGGAAGAATAGAAAAAAAAAGAAATATATATATATGTATATAGCTGACTCCCTTAAACTGACAATTGACAGACAGGTGAAAGTGAAAAGAGCAGAATTTGGGCTCAGATTATGGAATCATTTGGGGGGTGCATTAGAATCAGGAAGATGCATAGACTTTATAAATATTGCTCCATCACCTCTTTTTAAAAATCACATTTATCATTTGGAAATAGGAATAATTGAAAACTGCAACACATTTACCAGTGGTGTTTACTGTAGTATTTAGGCTAAAAGTGATGGTTTCTAAAATAAAACTCTCTTAAACTAGTATCATTCCCCCCCACCCACCGCCAAGAGATGAACAGCTCCATAAAGACATTGTCTTGGGGGGGAGCGTAATTGCATTAGGAGAACAAAATTACATTGTTTAATTTGCAAGTTAGAACTTCAATAAAGTAAAACCAAATCTCATCTCTTGTCAAATAGGCAAAATAAAAAAGATTTTCTGGTGACAGTTCCAGTTTCAACTGACATATAAGTATGATCTGAACCTAAGTTTTGTCAGGTATTTCCAGGAATCTAGTCTGATTGTCAGGTATTTCCTTGTCAGGTATTTCCAGGAATCTAGTCTGCTTCCACAGTTGCTAAATACATGGAATAAGATTGATGTCTATTTTTCTGTCAACTTTCCATCCCTCATAAAGAATGTGCTAAATAAACTTAAATTATTGTTAAAATATTTCTTGATTGTCATTAAAATCATTATGAGAAAGAAATGTTGGATGAGAGTTAGCATATACATGACACATATACAATACTGAAACAGTGACAGTTGACCATTTGGCCAACTATTTGGTATGTATGCATGCATAATGGGGAGTCAGAATTGCTTACTTTTTGCACCAAATAAGTAAGTCACTTTCTTACTTTGATAAATAACTTGATTTCTTAGTTCTCAAAATCCTACTTGCAAAATGTAGGACAGCATGGTGTAATGGTCAAAAGCATAGAGTTTGGAAACAGATTGATTTTGTCTAAATCAGAACCATCGCTTACTAGTTGTGCAGCCATGGTGAAATTACTTAATCTCCCTCTGCTTTTCACTCCACATACGTAAAGTGAGAATAATAATAGGAATTTCATTACAGAAATGAACTTTGTCTTCTTTAGAATCAGATATATCAAGATCTATTGTTTGATACTCCCTGATCTGCCTGCTCATATTCAAGCTTAAAAAATAAGAAATATTTCCAGTACTGTTTCCTTTACAAATCTTGGGAATCTACATATAAAAATGAGTTTATCACAGCCAAATTTGTCATGGGCAAGCAACCTTAGAAATAGGAGACAAATATTGTTTTCAAATATCTCTAGAATTAAAACTAGCTCTAAAGTACTGTCAATTACAAAGTTATTCCACACTCAAGTTGACAATAAATTTTAACTGCTTATGTTTTCATAATTACAAACATAATTAAATTAAATTGTTCAACTTCTGTTGTTTATCATGAATTAATAATTGCTGGCTAATCCATTACATATTTTTCACTTTTGCTAATGGTCTTACACAAAAATATGGAAAGAAGGGAAATCTATTTTCTCAAAATTACAATTTTTGTGTTTTATTAAGCTTCTTTCTCTCTCTGCCCCTCTTTTATCCCTGTCTCTCTGTCTCTATCTCTTTCTGTTCTTTCCTTTCAGTTTGGGAAGTTGTTTTTTTTTTTTATTTAACACCAAACTTGAAGCTATTTCTTGGTGATTTATAAAAAAATTCACTCAAATTTTCTTGTGAGTTACAGCAGATAAATACCATAATATGATTTCTACCAAGATATTTGAAAAGTTTTTTTTTTTTCCATTTGATGGGAAACAACAATACAGAGAGAAAAATGTAACAATTGCTTTCTCATGGCAATATGACTCAGTGACCAAAATTGAAAGCACTGACCCCACAAGAAAGAGCCCATTACCTGTTTCTATCACTGAAGTTTACTTATTAGTGCCTGTTCAGAGGCAGGCAGGTGAACTTCTAGAAGAACACAGAATTTGCTTTGACCATCCAAGGAAGAATGCAATTAGATTGAATTATAAGAAGAAAACCACACTTTTAATATCAGGGTTCACATTATTATGTCTTCCTATTCTAGTCTTGTATTTAATGGGCTGAAAATGGCAACAGTGCCCCTTTGAATCGTTCATCAGCACACACTCTGCTGGGATCTTGACTGGTACCAATTGTAGACAATAAAAATGACACAGGAAGGCAAGTTCTATCCCTATTATCATTTGGTCTCTAATTTAGCTTTGTTTAAATTTTTTTTTTTTTTTTTAAGAAATTCACGTTCTTTTATTTATTTATTTATTTATTTATTTATTTATTTATTTATTTATTTATTTATTTATTTATTTATTTATTTATTTATTTATGACTGTGCTGAGTCTTCGTTTCTGTGCGAGGGCTTTCTCTAGTTGCGCCAAGTGGGGACCACTCTTCATCGCGGTGCGCGGGCCTCTCACCATCGCGGCCTCTCCCGTTGCGGAGCACAGGCTTCAGACGCGCAGGCTCAGTAATTGTGGCTCACGGGCCCAGTTGCTCCGTGGCATGTGGGATCTTCCCAGACCAGGGCTCGAACCCGTGTCCCCTGCATTGGCAGGCAGATTCTCAACCACTGCACCACCAGGGAAGCCCTGTTTAAATTTTTAATTATCATTTTAGTAAAAAATTACCGCAACTTTTAAAGTCCTGATTGATAGGTCTCCACTTATGAAACTTTACTTTGTATAAATTTTGAAATGTTAAGTTTGTATAAATTTTAAAGTGTTATAATAATAGATACATTAGCATATTGTTATTTTAATTATGTAAAACATTGACTCTAGTTTAGAGACATATCTTCCAAACTAATTAAAGCAATGTTCTTTTAATCCATTTGTAGCAACGACACAAATAATGTTATATTTAAATTCAACAAACTATTCCTCAGGACCACTTTAAGATATAAGGCAAAAATGACTTCATATGTATCTCAGGCAATTCTCAAGCTAAAGTGAAAATTAATATTCCTTGAAGAGTCTACTTCCTGATGTTTTCTTACATAATTACTGCTGTATTAAATACCCCCTTTTTCTAGTATATATTATGAGCACAGGGGGTAAAAAGCAGATTAAATAAAAATGTAAACATAAGCCAATGATTTTTTTCTTATCTGTCACTATAGAACTATTCAAGCTTCTCCACAAGTTTCATTTAATTTCTAATTTTCTTTTTTAATCTTTCAATTTAGAAAAACAGTTGTAATTGCAAATAGTATATGATTATTTTTAAGAATCAGTGACAGGAACATGTATTTGATATTTTTATGGCTATATATTATAGTTGAAATCACATCAAATAAGAATTAAAGTATTTTTAAAAGTTGAAATATATAAATGAAGTTTTCAATCTCATACTATCTTATACACACTATTAGATATTTACCTTTAATTCAACTTGTTATCCTAATTGTATTAGGTTTGTGGTTAATTAAATGTTATACATTTAATTATACAAATTATATACATTATATATATTTATATAATAAATTGGTCCTAAGACAACCATTATATGTTCAGGAAAAAGCAGACCCCAGCACTAGTTTTTAAATATCTCCAAAACTCAGAACAGTTCATGCCATATTAAACTCTCAACATATATTGATTATAGAATTATAATCATCTTCAGATTAAGTGAAAATAAATATTTTAAGTGAAAATAAATATATCTTGTTATGACAGAATTAGTAAAAGCTGCTTCTTTTCCAATATCTTATGATTCAAAACTAATAGGAAAATACTAAAGGAGTGGCTAGGAGCTTAGACTCCACTTAATTTCATAGATTGGTTCCTTTACCTAGTGATTTTAGAGGTTTAATTCTTCCAACTTGGATTCCATCATAGTAACAACATCATAGAATATTTGTAAATGTTTTTGGGAAAATTTATGTAAAATATTTATAATGTATAACATGTATCAGGTATCCAATAGACACTAGCTACTATTGTAATATAATTCTCAGATTATTCAGTTTTCCCATCCATGAATATAATCTCTTTCTTTGCTTTAAAAATGTTTTTTCTTCTATAACTCAGAAGTTTTATTGTTTATTTTCTTAAAGACCAATATATTTCTTTTTATCTTTATTTCTAATTGGTTTATATTTTGTATGCCATTATGTGTTCAAGTGAATGTAGGTTTTTATTATGTGTTCAAGTTGAGTAATGTTAATATAAAGAAAATAGATTGATTTTCATATATTTATGTTGTAGCCATCTTTCTTTCTAAACTTACTACATATGTCTGGTCTGTTTTTAGTTGTTCTAAGTTTCCACTATTTTTCATCTATTCTTGTTATCTTAGTTTCATGTTTCTTATTTCACTATTAAGACTTCTGAGGACAAGAGTAAGTGAATATATATAATGAAGCATCTTTATTCTCCTTAGTGTAATAATAATGACTTTACTGTTTCATAGTAAATTAGATATTTGCTGTTGATTTGAGATGTATTTATTTACATGCTATAGAAACATTTCTATTTCTAATTAGAGAGTCATTTTTAAAAATCAGGAATATATACATTTAAGACCTGAAATTTTAATAATTTTATGGTAGAAAAGAATTTTTGCTGTCTCTTATTCTGTCTTTATATGTTTCACAACAGAATATAAAAAACATGGTCAATATTATGGACCAACTTTATGATCAGTATTAATTAGTGCAAATTTGATTTAGATGTAGAAATTTTATTGGTTGTTAAATCAGTAGTGCAAAATCATTAACTTGACTGACATTTCGTTATACTATGATCTATATCATTGACCATAAACTGTAGCATCATTCTGAAATAAAGCCTATAGCTGTGACATTTTTTCTACATTTTAAGTAATAAGACGTATCTTACTCAGTCTGGGCTGCTACAACAAAATATCAACACTATAGACTGGGTAGCTTAAACAACAAACACTTATTTCTCACAATTCTGGAGATAGAGAAGTTAAAGGTCAAGGTGTCACCTGAATTTGGTGTCTGGTGAGAGCCTACTTCCTAGTTTGCTGATGGCCAGCTTCTTTCTGTGTCCTCACATTGTAGAGAGAGAACTCTAGTCTTCCTCTTCTTGTAAGGGTACTGATTTCATTATGGGGGCTCCACCCACATGACATATCTAAACCCAATTACTTCCCAAAGACCCCACTTCCAAATCCCATTTGGAGGATCAGGGCTTCAACATAGGAATTTGGAGGGGACACAAACATTCAGTGCATAGTAGACCTATAGACGGGTTTCTTTATACAACCAGAAAACTCCTAATTGCTTATCTAAATGTATAGCCACAATCCCCAGATTATGTCAGAACTACCATATTGTGAAAAAAAAGAAAAATCCATATTATGGGCTTTATTACAGACCAGTGGTTCTCAAGGGAGGGCATGTTGCTCCACCTGACACTTGGTCATATCTGTATAGTCAGTTTTGATTGTTACCACTGGATCTAGGAGTACGCTACTAACATGCAGTGAGTCATTGAGACCAGGAACACTGGTAAACATTTACAATGCACAAGGCAGCCCCCTACAGCAAAGAATTATCCAATCCAAAATGTCAATAGTGCCACTCTGGAAAATCTCAATATAAAGAAAAATGAATTATGATTTGAAGTGGCATTTTATTTTGTCTATCTTATTTGGAGTTTATATAGAAATTTGAGATTGGTTCTGACCAAGGGACACATTTTTCTTTTCTTTCATTTTATGTTTTTGGAGGTATTAGGAGAAACCAAACAAGGATCATTTATATGAATTTTTCAACCTTGAGACTAGCTAAATTAGAGTTTTTCAGCAACTGTATCCCTTTGTACCTAAAGGGCATGACAAGCTTCAGCCACAACTGGCTGCCTAGCCATGGGCTCTGTGTAACTTACTTCTGAAGGAGGTGTCACACACATGAGGTAGGGAGAGTTACTGATTTCACCTTCATTTATTTTATTCTGTTACCATTTGCCAGGAAACTTTTTATAGTTTCACATAGTACAGCGAGTCCTCTGTATTCATGGGTTCTGCATCCACAGATTCAACCAATCGCAGGTTAAAAATATTTGAAAAAAAATCCAGAAAGTTCCTAAAAACAAAATTTGAATTTGCCTCACACAGGCAAATGTTTACATAGCATTTACTTTATGTTAGGTTATATAAGTAATCTAGAGATGATTTAAAGTATATAACAGGATGTTCTTAGGTTATATGTAAATACTATGCCATTTTATAGAGGGACTTGAGCATTTGTGGATTTTGGTATCCATGGGGGGGTCCTGGAACCAATGCCCCATAGATCCCAAGGGATGACTATACTTTACATCTGTATTTTGTTCAAGTAGAATTTCATGGTTAAAAAACACTGTACAGAAAACATTGAATCTTATTTAAAAGGAAGCTGAAGAAGCAGGTAAGGGTTGTGGAGAATGCTTCAAGTGCAATAAGTAGGTTCACAGAGAGAGCTGACTGTTTGAATTATATTTTATAGAGGGTTAAGTGCTCAAATGATGGAACCCCAGATTGTGCCTTGTGCCTCATCAGAGATGCTATGTCTGTTTGAATTGCACACTCTGATAGGGAATACCTAGAAAAAAATGTAAGCTTATAAGTGAGCCATATTTTAAAATGATGGCACAAAGTCAATCATGCAGATGCTTATAAATTTCTCCTATCAGATTTTTGGCTGTCAAAACTAAATCCAAGCATTACTTACAACTGGGGGTAACCCATTAACAAGAGACTACTATTTTTTAACAACTAAATTATGTTAAATTCAAAAATTGAGAGACATGCTATTAAGATTATTTTTACCCCTTTCAGAAAATAACACATTTAAAGAAGAAAATTTTAGCAACTTACTAAATACAGCTGCCGTATGTCTTGGGTATTCCTAAGAAGAAAATTTTAAAATATTTTATTCTATCATCAACTATTTTTCAGAACACATGGTATATATGTATATATATAATGTATGAACAAGTATACTCTGAATAATTTTTAAATTATTTTCTCCATATGCTTATTCTTTTTCTTAACTTTTTCTTTTATATTGGAGTATAGTCAATTAACAATGTTGTGATAGTTTCAGGTGTAAGCAAAGTAATTCAGTTATACATATACATGTATCTATTCTTTTTCAAATTGTTTTCCCATTTAGGTTGTTACAAAATACTGAGCAGAGTTCCCTGTGCTATACAGTACGTCATTGTTGGTTATCCATTTTAAATATAGCAGTGTGTACATGTCAATCCCAAACTCCCTAACTATCCCTTTCCCCCTGGTAACCATAAGTTCGTTCTCTAAGTCTGTGAGTCTGTTTCTATTTTGTAAATAAGTTCACTTGTAACATTTCTTTTTAGATTCTGCATATAAGCCATATCATACAATATTTGTCTTTCTCTGTCTGACTTATTTCACTCAGTTTGACAGTCTCTAGGTCTGTCCATGTTGCTGCAATGGCATTATTTCATTCTTTTTAATGGCTGAGTAATATTCCATTGTATATATGTACCACATCTTCTTTATCCATTCCTCTGTCAATGGACATTTAAGTTCCTTCCATGTCTTGGTTATTGTAAACAATGCTGTAATGAACATTGGGGTGCACGTATCCTTTTGGACCATGTTTTTCTCTGGGTATATGCCCAGGAGCGGGATTGCAGGATCGTATGGTAGCTCTATTTTCAGTTTTTTAAGGAACCTCCATACTGTTCTCCATAGTGGCTGTACCAGCTTATCCTTATTTTGTTAAAATTTTCTATCAAAAACCTATCTTTAGAAAATCCAGTTTCTGTAAACTTCAATGTATAAGAACCTAATATCTAATTATTTAAAGCAGTCAGCCTATATCCTTTTAAGTGGGGACAAAGGGACTAGATTGGTGTAAAAGGACAAAAGTATTTTCTCACCCTTTAATGTTAATGTGGTGAGCGTGTGTGTGTGGGGGTGTGTGTGTGTGTGCTTATGTATGTGTGTGTGTTTATGTATGTGTGTGTATAAGTGAGATAGATATGGAGAAAAGATCAGTTTAGAAACTTTGCCCTTCCATTTATCTTGAAATTCATTAATGCTTTTCAATAAATTTCAATATATTTCTCCATTAAAAAGCTGTTCCTTTTAGTCTAAGTTTATCCTCAGGTACGTGTTGTTGTTGTTTCCATTTGTACATGATAACTTATTTGATTACAATCTTGCACAGACTATTGCTAGTTTATAGGTATACAGTTGTCTGTTACATAATGATTTGTATCCAACAATCCTGCTAATTTCACTTACTAATGCAAAATAACTAATTAGTGCTTTACTTGGGTTTTCCTATAGGGTTAGCTATAAAAACCTCCTTGATATTCAGTCATTTCCCGCCCCCCCCCAACAATGGCATATTCATATGGTTTACCCTAACATTTACAAAATCATATTCTTTGACTTTCTGACACTGAGAAGTGTCTTTCTTAATTTTTCTTTTCTACATTCTATCTCTTTTACCATCCATTTAGGATAAAATATTTGAACCTTTCTTCCAGCTTTAATAATTCTGTCTTCTGGTATATATAATATAGTGACAAACATATCTGTTTAATTTTTACTTTCAATATTATATTTTCCATTTCTCAATTTTATGCTTTTTAACTCTTCTTGGTGGTTTGCATTTTCTCTTCTTCCTTTCTTCAAGCTTTCTTTTTATATCATGAAACATAGGATTTCATTTTTATTATCTGTGAAAGATAAGGCCAATATTGAAGAATTCATTTGTCTGATTCTTCTTGCTTTCATTTGCAGTGTATTGTTTCTATGTATTCTTATTATTATTATCATTATTATTTATATTGCATACATGTTACCAAGACTTTTATGTAAGGGTTAAAGCTGATTTTACAGAGGCAAATTGTGCTTTTATCTGCCTAATGCTTGAGAGCTCTTCCAGTGCAGGACCATGATAATTTATTTCCACAGTAATTTTCAGAATACATAGGTGGCATGACTTTAACTCCTAACTTACATAGTAATAGGCTTCAAATTATTAATTTTCAAGGGGGATACATTTCACACCTTTCATACCATTGTTAGACACAAGTTTCATTTTTGGCAGAAGATTTATATCTAGGAGAAGGTGTTGTCAATATGATGATGTTTTGCATTTTGGAAAAGTTTTCCTACTTGATAACTTGAATGTAAAATATGCTAATTTTTATCTCCTTGTTCCAAAACCTCATGTAACTCTAAATAAATAAACACATAAGGTCATCAAGGTTTGTCAGATACCAAATGGAAAAGGTGATTTTTGAAGTTTGCTTACTACCCTAATTCCAATTTTCATTTGTTTTGTCTGAGGTTACTTTCTTCCCAACTTGACAATATTTTCAAAAAATTATTTTTACTTTTTTTCCATTTGCTTTAACTGTTTGATTGTGTAAGTCAATTAAGATCTGTCTTACATTATGTGCTAATAGAGGAAACTGTCTGTCTCTTTGCTCTCTCCTCCTGTTGGTCTCCAGTGAAGCTTACACAATCCCATGCAATGGTAGTGTTCTTCAGATTTCTCAGTCTTAGTCTAATCTCTATTCTTACCTTAAGGTAGTTTATTGAACTGAATGTCTAATAATCACTTCAATATTTTCATAGCTACATTCTGCTTCTGTTGAAAGGATCATTAGCTACAGTGCCTGGCTCATGGTATAAGATGAACCGTGGAAGAGAAAGCCAAGAGTTCCATTTAGTATATGTTCTTTTTGAAGTAATTATTAGATATCTAAGAGTAATTAAAATTAGCATTTTCATATATAAGTTTGGTGATAAAGGTAGAAATTGAAGAAATAAATTTGGAATCTATCAACAATGAATAGCATTTAAAGTCATGGGGTTAGATAAAACAGTGCAGATGGGGAGTGTGGATAGAGAAGAGAAGAAGCAGCAAGAGTGGAGCCTGAAGCACTCCCATATTTAGAAGTTAGTTAGAGAAGATGCTTCGAGACCTCTATCTATAGAACTGAGAGCATTAGTGTTGATTTTGATTGAAGTAGCGTGAACCATTTCATGATGCAAAATCAATGGCCAAATAAATGTAAGCTTTAGAGATTTTATGAAACTCAGGAAGACTGGTCCAATCTGCCCTGAGATAAGTCACATGACTAGAGAAATTAACCTTGCTATATATGTGTACAAGTTATGAATAGAAATGCTATTAATGATGTCTCACAATGACATTAAATAGGCTGTGATTATTCTGTCAGAAATCATGATATTAATGTGGGTAACATAACTGTTGTTTCATGTCATCATGAAAACTTAATTAAGAATGCTTATCTACTATCAGTTGATTAGAGCAAAAGACACCAAGGGACCAAGTTTCAAGCTTCATCCATAACTCAGTTGGTAGAAAGCCTGAAACCGTAGACACCACTTAACCTTTCTGTGCCTCATTTGACCTATTGGTCTAATGAATATAAAATGATGTTAACCTCAGAGAGGTACTGAAGGAACTGGGTAATTTGCTATTTCATAAAAAGGACTGTTAGAAAAGAAGAACAAAAGAAAAAGTAGATTAAAACATCTAGACGGTGATATTTAAGTAGAGAATTTTTGGTTTGGGTATATTTTTTAAAATTCCGAGTTGAACTGGTACCTTAACAAAAGACCTTGTAATTTATCAGTTTATAATGGTGGTCAAATAATGTGCGTAAAGGGAAAAAGAAAGCCCAGGCTGCTTTTAAGATTGGCTGTTACTGTAAACAGCCTCATTAAAAGCAATTGTTTATTTATGTGACTTGTGAATAGTGGTTTTACTTTATGGAAGTTGATATTGTTATTTCTAGCTTCCTCCATTTGCTCTTTCTTTAGTTTGACTTAACAGATCTCTGATATTTCAGCAACATTATTCCAAATAACTTGCATTTTGAACAAGCCACTGATTGTTCAATGTACTATATCTTTCACTCTGACTTAGTCATTACAAGGTAAATCTTCTTGCTGTGTTGCATATGAATTGCTAGGATTTATTCATCCAATGAAACTGAAAATTTAATATTCTTAGCCATGAAAAAAAGAGAATCTTGGGATTTTTGATCTTTTTTAATCCTTATCTGTATTTTTTCTTAGAGACCATAACACTGGATAGCTATAGGAGATAATACATAACACATAGGAGACACACAGGATAACACATAGGAGATAATGCTTCCTGAGAAATGAAAATCCTTATCCTTACCATTACATAATCAGTTCAAAGCAATAAAGTCCTTTCTTTTTTAATGTGTTTTGTTTTGCTTTTCTGTTTTATAGTTGGGGAGTTTTCCATGGGCCAAAATAAAAATAAAATCTACAGATTAGCAAATTTAAGTCATTGATGTCAATTGTACACAGTTGTTAATTAGAATTGTACCAGTTTGGGCACATTTGATTAGCTAATACAGAAAAGAATAAAAAGTTTAACAGTGTTTTAAGATGAAGAAGAACATCCCTGTTTTGTTTTCCTTTAATTTTGTGTGTAGTTTTTCTTATTTTTATATTCTGGTGTCCATGCATATTCATTTTGCCATAAAAATATTATAAGATGACCTGTACTCTATTTACATTCTAAAAGACTATAATATTTTGTGGATTTGATGTACTATAGTTTCATTATTCCTTTGTTGTTGGTTATTTACACTATTTCCATTTTTTGAAATATTTTAAATGACACTATTATAAACATCCATGTTTTTTTTTTTTTTTTTTTAACATCCATGTTTTATAACACATTTTGTTTATCCATTAATTTGCTGGACACTTTAACTGTTTTCCCTTTTTGGCTATTATGAATAAAACTGTAATAAACATTGATATAAGAATATCTATTTGAATCTCTACTGTTAGGGACTGGATTGTGTTTCCTCAAAATTCATGTTGAAGTCCCAAACCCCAGTACCTGAGAATGTGACTTTATTTGGAGATAGGATCTTTAAAGAGGTAATTAAGGTTTGCGAGATCATGAGGGTGGCACCCTAATCCATTATAATTGGTGTCATTGTAAGAGGAAGAGATTAGGACACAGACATAGGCACAGAGGGAAGACCTTGTGAAGACAGAGGGAGAACATGGTTTCTATAAGCCAAAGAGAGGGGCCTCAGAAGAAATCAACCCTGCTGGCACCTTGATCTTGACTTCTAGCCTCCAGAACTGTGAGCAAATAGATTTCTGTTGTTTAAGCCACACAGTCTATGGTATTTTGTTATGGCAGCCTGAGCAAACTAACTTACTTCCTTTCAAAATCTTTGAGTACATACCTAGGAGTGGAATTTCTGGATCATATGTTTATTTATTTTTATTTCATTATATCTTCATTTATCCTGGGTCATATGTTAATTTTGTGCTTAAATTTTTGAGGGATGATTCATTGTTTTTTTTAAACATTTGAGCCCTTACCCCATGCCAAGATTTTGAGCTATTATTTAGAAAGCAAAACAAATACAATATTTTTTTTTCAGAGAGCTCACTATCTAAAAGATTAGAAAATTATAAAATAAAAAGCCAGATGCAATGATAAAGATGTTTGAAAGATAATTGAAGTTTAATTCACCGTATACTTGACAACATTGAATGATTCTACTTTTTTATTCCTAAGTTAATTTATAAAAATGGCAATATATCCTTATAGTAGTATCTTTGTTCAATTCATTGTAAAAAAAAAAAAAAATGATCACAAATCCCCCCTCTTTTAGCCATATTCCTGTAATCTGAAGGTACATGGCCTCGCATCAAGAAGTAGAGTTTATTTCCTTACCTCATGGATCTGTCATTAGTCGTGTGACTTGCTTTGGCCAATGCAACATTAGGCAAAATGATTCAAGCAATCTGGAAAAGTGCTTACACATTGAGGCTCACTCTTTTGGTGAGCTTGAATGCCTCAGGTCACCATGTGAAAGAACTTAAATTAAACTAATCTCTTGGAGGATGAGAGTCCATACAGAGAACTGCAACAGCCCAGTGGCACCTAGCCAACTGCCAACATACGCGTGTGAGACTGTTCAGAATCATCCAGCCACCAGCCAATCTGTTAGTTGATTACCACGGAAACATGAAAGAGCTCTCAGAGACCACCAATCCAAACCAGATCAGAAGAACTGTTCAGCTAATCCACAGAATCATAAGCTAAATAAAATGATTATTTTCAGTTGTTCGAGTGTCACGGCAGAAGGAAACATTTTGATTACCAGCTACTTTGACAATATTCCTTATAACTTTATTTCTTTTGTTGTTAATTATTCTTTGTCCTTTTGTCAATTCACATATTAATTTGTTCTCATCAATATATGTTATATATGTGCAAATTCCATGATTACATGAAAGATTCTCTTCAGTGTTCTGCCTTCAGCCTTTAGTGCCTATGGCCTAGAAATTAGAACACTAACTAGATATTTGTTGAATAAATAAAAGTGCTTTTTACAGTCAATAGATATTTATTTTATTTATTTATTTTTTAACATCTTTATTGGAGTATAATTGCTTTACAATGGTATGTTAGTTTCTGCTTTATAATAAAGTGAATCAGCTATACATATACATATATCCTCATATCTCCTCCCTCTTGCGTCTCCCTCCCACCCTCCCTATCCCACCCCTCTAGGTGGTCACAAAGCACCGAGCTGATCTCCCTGTGCTATGCAGCTGCTTCCCACTAGCTATCTATTTACATTTGGTAGTGTATATATGTCCATGCCACTCTCTCACTTCGTCCCAGCTTACACTTCCCCCTCCCTGTGTCCTCAAGTCCATTCTCTACGTCTGCATCTTTATAACCTTTGTTATCTATAATTTGATTTCAAATAAATTTTCTACAATTTAAATCATTTTGATATTTTACTTGTGAAGAAAAATTAGTATCTGTGTAGTGTGCCATATTTATTCACTTGCCTCTGTAAATATACTTCCATTAATCCAACCTTAGAAAAATTATCCTTTTTCCAGAAAAGGTAGTGAGATGGACCAATCATAGGGCTCATATCTTTTGTTTCCCCTCTTTCAGGGGTCGCTGTCCTATACTCCATGGTGTTCAGTGTCTGTAAACCACTGATAGGTATATTTTATCCAACATTTTTAGTCGTTTAAGGAAAAATGTATGAATCTAGTCCATATTATACCATCTGGCTGGAAGGAGAAGACCTAGGATCTAGAAGCATAAGAAATCAAATGTGAATATCAGCTAAAGTAGAGTTCAGAGGAAGGAACAATATCAGGGATAAAAAGGAACATTTCATAATGATAAAAGAATCAGTTCATCCAGAAGACAAAACAGTCTTAATTGTGTATGCTCTTAAAAATAGATCCCAAAATATATTCAGTAAAATTTGACATAATGAAAGAGAGAACAGACAAATCAAGAAATTAAAGAGAATCTAACACCCCTCTATCATAATTTTATTGAATAAATACCCCAAGATATTGAGTAAGTTGTAGAAGAATTGAAAAAAGAGGATTTAAGTGTTTGATGATGTTTTTAATCAAATAGCTCCAAAATACACGTTTTCCCAAGTACTTATGAAACATTTACCAAGATGGAATATATGATGGACAATAAATCAACTCTCATTAAATTTAGAAAGTTTGAAATCATAGAGAGTACATTGTCTGATAACAGGCATATTAAGGTAGAAATCAATAAAGACATATCTAGAAAAAGAGCAGTTATTTGGGAAATAAGCAATACACTTCTGCACAATCTGTAGAAATGCCATTCAAAATTCTGATCCTGGTATTCTTTGTTTTCTTTTTTGGTTTTCAGTCTTACTGTTTGTGAAACGTGTATACTAATCATTTCAAAAAACAAATTTTTAATGGTTTCTTTTTTTTCTGTCTTTAATTTCTACTTTTATCTTTATTGTTGCCATTCTTCTTCTTACTTTAGCTTTAATGTAATCTCGTCTTTGTAGTCTCTATTGTGAATGCTTAGATCACAGATTTTGCACCTCTCTTCTTTTTAAATATAAGTATGCGAAACTATAAATTTCTATTTAAGCACTGCTGTTTGCATTCCATAAGCTCTGATATAGTTTAGTATCATTCAGTTCAAAATATTTTCTAATTTCCTATGTTTCTTTCTTTAATTCATGTGTTTTGTAATAGAAGTGAGAGATTGCCCTCTTAGGAAATACCCACTGAAATGTATATGGGGATAAAGGGACACCATTTCTGCATCTTATTTGAAGGAAGGAGACAATGATAAAGCCATTATAGGGAAATTACAGTTTGTAATAATTATTAGTACTATTGTGTCCACTTTTCTGTGCATTTGAAATTCTGCCAAAATGAGCATTTAAAAGAAAATAAAGCTATTAGTCAATGACAAAAATATTTGTTGCAGGGACAAAAGGATGGTACAACATTAAGAAACCTGTAAGTGCATTTCAATATATTGAGAGAATAACTATATCATTACCTCCATAATTTAAAAATATGTTAAAATTAAATATTTATTTCAAATAAAATTCAACAAAAATTATTAACAACCAGAGGATAGAAATAAAGTCCTTGTTTTGGTAGAGCACGTCTGTGTGAAACATACTGTTATTTCATGTTTATAGCAAAATATTAGAAGGATACCTTTGAATTCAGAAACTAGATTAGGATGCCAGTTACCATAACTACTACTGAATGTAAAATTTGAGATAATTGGCAATTAAATAAGAGCAATAAAATTAGAAAATACATGAAAGTGTGGGTATTAGAAAGAATCAAGATCCTATCATTTTCAGAAATTATAATGATTACTTAAACTAATAAGAACTAATAAGAAAGTATAGAAGACAGTTAATTACAGACCCACATAAAATAAATAACATCTTTCTTACACATTATCAAAGCTAAATTAAAGTTATATAAGACACGTATTTTATAGTTAGAAATATATGTATATATTTATATTACCTAGGAATAAACCTAACAAGCAATTCTACTGATATTTACTAGCCTATATAAAAGAAACAAAAAATTAAAGAATTACTTATAATGCATGTCAAAACTCAATATTTCAATATCTCAATCCTTTCCAGTCTATGTTATTAATTCAAAGCAATGTCAGTCAGTTCCCTCTAGCACATTCTTTGGAACCAGATAACCTGTTTCTAAAATTTATCTACAAGATTAGATGGAGTAAGAGGGGGAATTGCAAAGAAAGCTTTGAAAGGAGTATAGTATTCTGCCAAACTTAGGATCCTTCTCTATGTTTATTAAACATATAATATTTACCCAAATATATGATAATAATGTTAATTCAAACCAAAATATTAATTCTGAATTAGAAAAATGAAGTAGTGAAAGAGAAGAGTAAGATGAAATATTTGTATTATACTTTAGATTTCGTTAAATTGGGTCTTTCCAATCAGTGCATCAATATTATCTTATTATATTTGTATCAGTTACGTGTGAATGCTTAATTATGTCCAAAGATTTAACCATTTGTGTTTGTGTCCTCAGTAATATGATCACAAACTTTTTATAATTATTGTCTGTTTTTCTTTATTGGACCATTTGACATAATGTATGTTTTTCTGAGAGTGAAAATCTTACTCTTGAGATCATTTGTTGATTTTAATTTCTGCTGTTTTTGTCACTAGATTTTCTGCACTCATATTTTTAAGTGAGATTGATGTGTGTGTGTGTGTATGTGTGTGCCTATGCATGCACATATGCCCTCATATGTGTGCATAAGCATACTCAGGCACACACATTTTTAAAGTTTATACTAGCTTTGTAAAAAGTGATTTGTAGTTCTCTCCTGTTTTTCTTTGTTTCGGATCAATTTATATATTAAGGGAATTATGTGTTTGTTCTCTTACTTTCTGAAATATAAATTCTAGGCCCGGAGCCATGATTCTTTGATAAATTTCTCATTTTAATTTGCTCATTTGTATCATTACTCTTTTAGTATTGATTTCTTCTGGAGTCAGTTTTGATGATTTTAGACTACATAATTTTAAAAAGGATTTGAAAATTGGCATTTCATTTTTGGTTTGTATTGTATATTTGGTCAATTATATTTCTATATTTTCTTCCTAACAAGTCTTTCATATTCTCTTTATATCATTGTACTTTTAATGTAGCTAAATATTTTAAACAAAACATCCTCATAACATATAAGCAAGATGCCTAAATACTTCTGTGTAATTCATATCATTAAATTCATTTAAAGATCAAATATAGAAATGAAAAGTGCCATTAATTTATCATCAAATAATTTCTCCACACCAAGATACCAAGTGAGTGATGTGAAGTGTAAACCAACCATCTGCTATGTTTCATGTTTTTGTAATACACTTGTTTCCTTCATCATAATGCTAGCAAAAATTATGCGTGCAGTCATTAGATGATTTTCTGGGCATGGTATTCCTTCCAGATGTAATTTTATGATCATTCCTTTTTTTTGGTTTCCTTGGCAATTTACTCATTTAGTAGGAATTTTGTGAATATTGTCTGTGTACATTGCTCTGTACTTAAATTAGTGATTTTTTAAAAAGTGTAAAATATGTCTCTTACTTTCTGGGAAAATTTGTTGTGCATGGACATAAAAGAAATAAATGCACACAGGAGAAACTATAACAATTTAAATTTACATACAACACAAAGTATACAAATGTCTGATACAGAAAATAAGTGCAAAAATAACAGAATAGACCGACAGAGACTGAGTTAGAAATATAATGAGAATCTAGACTTGAACTAGACAGTGAGTAATAAGTAAATTTTGGAAGTCAAGGGGAATAGAAAGACAATTGGAAAATCAAGTATTTGAAATAAATATTTTTAAAAAAATCACTCTTCTGTTTTCATTCTAATAAAATTTTGGTAATGTTGGCCCAATAGAAAACTAAGAGATTACCATACAATAGTAAATATATATTTAACAGACATTAATGGTTTTAAAGATGGAGAAGTTATGTTTTTAAAGTCTTTCTTCAGGAAAAACTGCATTATTTTTATCTTTACATTCCCTGATGAATCATTTTTTCCTCTTTTCAGAAATATATACATTGAACATCCATTTTATACCTATATATATATATATATATATATATTTTATATATAAATATATAGAGAGAGAGTTGAACAAAGCCACAGAGAATAAAATGCTCTGGCTCACAGAATTTCATTCTAGCAACAGGAACAATTTTTAATATATAAATCAAATAATGTGTTTTATGACAGGAGATATAACTAAGTTGAGGGTTCATAGAAGGTCACCCAGATATGGGTTTGATATGCAAATATATGCATTATAGAAACATCATAAGGCCTTCAGTGTGGAACATAATTGGAGGGGTTAATCCTGGACACAAAAAAATATGTAAAAAGTTTTTGAAGAACTCCAAGCAGGAGATGATGATGATTTGGAATAACAAGTTAGAGGTGAGGTTAGAAAGAATGAATAGATTGAGAGAACATTTGGGAGAGACAAAAGCTCTTGGCCCTTATTGATTTGTTGTTCAGAGGGACCAGGCAGGGAAAATGTATAAATAATGATTTTCAAGTTCCTAGCCTAAAACTCTATTAATCCATTGCCTGATATAGGGGGTATTAGTTAAAACTGCTTCGGTTGCCAGCTAAAGAAACTCTACTTTGTCAGGGTGAGGCAGGAGTCACTAAATGATCCAGGGCCAAATTTACCCTGCCACCTGTCTTTCCAAATCAAGTTTTATTGCAAACAGCCATACCATCATCTGAGTTGAATAGTTGCACCTGAGACTGTATGGGGCACGAAGCCTAAAATATTTACAATCTAACTCTTCAAGGAAAAAGTTTGCTGAGTTTGAGGTAAAACAAAACAATGAAATTCACTGAAGTTTATTTGGCTTCAGATATTCAGACAGTGTGATCATGACTTGTTATCTTTCAGCTTTGCTTTCGTATTGATTTCTTTGTCCGGCTCAGCAGCCTGCTCCACTAAGAGACAGCAAGACCATTGCATCAGTTTAGAAGCTGAGTCCAAATAGAGCAAGTCTTTCCCAAAAATTTTAGCAAAATTCATGAGAGTCATTTTATGCATCCAGGCCTGGATCTTGCAGATTTACAGTCACGGATGGAATAAGATCCCAAACGCACTTGGTCTGTAAGGGAGGATTTGAAGTCTCCAAAGGAAAATCAGGGTGCTATAACACTCATACCAGTAAGTAAATTTAATAGAGTTTGAAGACACTGTGAACAGAGGAGGATGACTTTGATTTTGAAAAAAAAAGAGATTTTAAGAAAAAAATAGATAATATTATACCCTTTTTACAGATAAGAAAATTGAGACAAATCAAAGGTATCCCAAAATAATAACAGACAACTAACACTATTTATTTACTATTTGCTAGACATTTTGCTAAGCACTGTAAGAAACAAGAAGAAAGTGTTTCTTATAGTTCTCTTTCCTAGCAACACATAATTATTGAGGACCCACCATTCTAAGCATTAAGTGTTAATCAATTTACAAAAAGACAAAGTCCCTGTAATCTTGAAAATTATAATCTACTGTGCCGTGACATAACAGGAAAAGGCTAGGAAATGCTAGCTTTCAATACCAACGTAGCATTAGCAAAGTATGATAGGATGCTCTCCTTTTAAATAAATGCCCTGTGGTTAGCTCAACTCTCTCATACAGACAGGATCTATGCATTAATGTCACATTGGATGTCATTTTTTTTTTTTTTTTTGAGTGTTAGCATGAGTTTTGAGGGAAGGGAAAAGAAACACATCTTCATCTGCTGTAAAATGTTCCCTCTGTATATATAATGAAAATTGTAACAATTTTGTTGTTTTGGAAAAGCAAGATTCAATTTATTTAATTTATAAATGTAAATGCAAATTATTATAGGATGTGGGGGGGGGATTATGATTACAGTTAGTAATTATTGAGTCCTTGCAAATGCCAAATACTCTTTAAAGATAGTTAACCTATCTTTAAAGCTGGCATCATTATAAACTATTTTACCAGCACAGAAATTCTAGTGGTTACCTGGCTCCTAACACATCTAGCCTGCGAAGGCAGGATTTGAACTCAGTTGGGTACAGCTAGAGCAGGTGGCATGCTCCATCTCGTGAGAAGATCTGAGGCTTTGCCTCTGACTCAGTAAGTAGAAAGGAAATTACAATCCCTCTTTGATATTAACTAGATTAGGAGAGTGGCTGTAAACATCCTACGCAATTGTAAGAATAAGAGAATTGTGAACTCACTGCTTCCTGACTCCCATAGAGCAGAACGTGAATTCAGGCAGGGGCTGGCTCTGTCCTCCAACTGTATAAACTATAAACAAGAGTTAGACTCCATGAGGAGATCTGAGATGGGTTTTTCTACCTTTGACACCTGGACCACCATACATGCTGTGGTCCTCTTTTACACCAAGCAGATTATAGACCAAATTGATGAATAAAATGTCCATTATAAAGAAGATAGTATGGACAACAGTCTTCATCTACGAAAGCAAGCAAAGGTCAACTTTCTTAATGTCTATGCTTGTCAGGAAAATACTGTCCTCACAGCTCTCACGTTTATGGAAATCAGGCACAGGAATAAGCCTACTCTTGTGTCATTTATTTTGTGTCATATTTATATTATTTTTTAATTGACAAGACTATTTTATGTGTTACAATGAAATAGAATATGGGAGAAGCAATAGCAGTGTTTCAATAATAAAGATAACATACAAAAATAGTTAAAATTATATGTTATGATAGATGGGAACATAGTATTTTTCTTTCAAAGTATTTAGAATATATTGATTACTGTAGCTTAATAAATTTATATTTTCTTTAGACAAAAATAAACCTGTATTATAATTATATAAGAAAATAACTATTTTGCAGTTTTTGTAAGTTTATAAGCTACATCCTGAGAATCTAAGACCAAAATTTAGTCTTAACTGTATTAATCACATTAGTTTTTCTACTCAAACTGTTATGTAGTTTAGGTCATCTAAGTGATATTCAGAATTTACACTCAGAAAATGTAGCTGGATTTTAATATGTGTGTGTATATATATATATATATATATATATATATATATATATATATATATATAAATTTTCAGAGAAGAGAATTAAATAAAGAGAAAATTAATGATAACAATAATAATGACAACAATAGTCATGGGGAACATTGATCACATTACACTTGAAATACCAAAGGATTGAGACAAAGATGTTTTCTTTTAGATCAGATGATCTAAACAATTGCTTCAATCTTCTCTTTCATTTTCCTAAACTAGATTCGTAAGACCTTTCCTATTTTTATGTGGCAGTTAGGGGTGTACCGAGTAGATAAAATAACAACCTAGGAAGCTCTTGCTAAACCCACTTATTAAAGTTCTCATTTTAATCTAACTCAAGCAAACTTATATAGGCATATATTCTGAGCTAAATCTAACATAGCTCTGTTTTCTGATCTCAAAGCCCCAAAACCTTTAGTTCTATTTGAGGTATTATTATCAATATCACTGTCTCATAAGCTTGCTAATAGTTAAATACTGACATAAATCTATAGGTATAGATAGAGGTAGATAGAGATAGATTCTCTTCAAAGAGGTTTCAGTCTATGGCATGTTAAGCACAAAGAGAGGATGATTATGTTTGTTTAATGTGTGTCAATAACATACAGGAAAAACTACAGTTCCTTGAAGCAAATATAGGGAACTAGGGCATTACACTATGCTAATTGTCATAAATTACAACTCTGCTCTTAACTGGATTTGTTATATAAAATAATTAAAATGTTGTTCAGTATGTCAGTACTATTAAACATTTAAAACTTAATTTTTCTCCTCACCTCCAACCACATTTTCTACTGTTTTTCCTGGGAATTGGCTTCTCAATTTGGGGAACTCTCATTTTGATGGGGGTTAATGCCAAAGATCATCTTCCTGCAGGGTCATGTTACTAGAGAGTTTGACTGCAGCTATGGTGGGATTTGCTCTATATTAAACTAAGTTTGGAGGAGAAAGGTAGACCCCCATGTACACAGTTACAGCAGGGCATTTCAAAGTAATGCTTGGCTGGTGGCCACTTTGAACTGTGATATACTGATATTGCTGAAGTATGTTTCTTTCCCTTTACTCTTAGAGTTATTAATTGTAAATGTTTGACAAGCACTTTTTACAGAGTAGAATCTTATATTACTTATTTGCTTTTTAGTTTTATACACAGAGAAAAATTATAGTTTTATATAACAGTACTTTTTAACTGCTTGTTTTTATGTTGTCCCCCAAATGATACAATAACCATCATCTCCATTTGAATTCCTTCTTCTTAAGACATCAAAAATTATCTATAAATACTGAATTATCTTCACAATATATAAAAGTTTTAGAGTTTCCTTACAATGTTTACCAGTATAGAATTATAACTATGAAAGAGAATGTGTATATACAAAATCTTTCTAAATGGAAAAGGTTAAAAAATCTGTGTGGCTTAAGTAACCCAGACTCTCAGTACCCAGATATGGATGAATTAATCATCAGTGACTAATATATATTTTGTATAGTTTGAATTTTATTAATTTGCATAATGAAGGGAACTTCAGCCCATTGGAATCCATGGGAAATCAATCATCTCATGTACAGTGTTCACTTCCCAGCTTTGGAACTATAGTGCCTGGAAATGATAAAGTGGTTCCCAGAATTTCAGTGTTAATTACAGTGTAGTACATCATTGGGGCCCTCGTTTGGGAAAAAAAAATGTCTTTCAGAGATCTGTATTACATTTCTGGCCACTTCAAATACAGTTGTAATTGTATAAGGAACACATTATTTTTCCTAATTTTGATTTTAAGCATTTTCCTAAGATTTATCAAATATATTTATTTGATAATTTTTGTAAACATGTTTTAGAAAAAAATTGCTAATCTTAATAAATCTTTTAAAATTATTTTGGATCCATTGTATTGTAGTGGATATTGTGAAACTGTCCAGATTCCCTCTTTGAGGCCCCCTAGGCACTCATTTTCCCAGTTTATGGGAATAGCAAGGCTGAGACCATTCACAACGGCATCACTCAACTGGGAATTGCCTTCAGCCACAGGGATCTGCATAGCTCAAGATGATGCCCTTGCTAGAATGCAGCCTGAGATCAGCTGCTGGCCAATGGTGGGGAGGGGATATATATGTCTAACTCTTGTGCCTAAATTTGGGACAAAGATGAAAGCCCATCCCAACTCCAGGGCTCCTCAGAGAGTCAGCTGAATCCCCCCATTGTCACCATATTGTTAGTCAGTTTCTCCCTCTGTCTAATCCTAGTTTCTCACTTCTTTACTGATGTGTATTCCAAGAGCATTCTGCAACAAAGCTTCTACTTTCTACCCCCCATTTCATGATCTGTTCCAGGAAACTCATGTAACACAATTATGCTTGGAGTAGTCTTAGGGCGCCCACTCTAAAATGAGAATTTAGAGCTGGATCTCTTGCCAATGTATTGGATATTCATAAAAGTAAACGATATCTTGTCTACCATAAATGTGTTCTTTCAAGAAACACTCAGAGTTGCCTTGTAGAACATCATTTTAAAATTAAGTTTTCTAAATATTTCATAACAGTTATTCTGAATAGCAGAATCCAAATAAATCTTTCATTCTGCTGGTTATATATATATATTCTATTGTTTATTGTCAGATTCAATCATTTATATTTCCATTCGTTCTAAAACAAGAAATACCACCATAAAAATAAATCTTTGAAAGAAGTCACCTTGTTGTCCCATTTTAACCATTACTCACATGTAAAAATATTGTTATTAACAAAAACAATAGGAGAAATGGAAGTTACCATTATTCACTGTCTGATGCTTACTGGGAGCTTTAGACAAATTCTTGCATTTAATTTCACTTCAATTCTGCAAGGAAAGTTTTATTATCAACAAATAAATTTCATTATCTAATCATCACTGCAAATTACTGACGAAAATTTTAACAAATTAAAAAAAAAACTGATTTGTAGAAATGTTAAGTAAACGACAAATGCCTAAAGATAATAAATGGCACAAGAGCATATCAAGCCCCAGATTAGGATTCCAAAACCCAAGACTTCCCATACGCTATGTAGTCTCTTAAAGTGTAAGGAAACTAATAGTCTGATACACATGTAAGCAAGAGGAGGAGGAGAAAGAAGAGAGAAGGAAGATATTATGGCTCAGCTATAGAAATTTACTCTGATCTGTAAGGAGAGCTCATGGTAATAGACGCTGAGTCCTAAAAGGAAGTATTCCTAGAGACAGGAAATGAAAAATGCTAGTCATAAGACCTGGAACCAGAAGCTGGCACCGTGTAACTTCTACCCTATTCCATTGGTCAAAGCAATCACAGACTTTCAATATTTAAGAGGGGACATAAACCAAATTTATTGAAGTAAAGAGGGTAAAAAATTATGGCTATCATTAATTTACTACAGCCTTAAAGTAACATGGTGAATATTTAGTGAAAGACATATATAAATATACATATACATATATATATTAGGGTCTTATGCAAACTTGGGGGGACAAACGCTTTGTTTCTCCTCTGTGTCTTAGAATCATTTTCTCCTCTCTCTCTCTCTCTCTTTGTCTCTCATCATTTAACTTGGTGGTAAAATTCATAGAGCCAATACTATAGGTCTAAGGAAAAGAGGTTGAGTAGACAATTTTCACAATGCCTAAAAACTGGAATGCTAAAGACAAATCTCCCTTCAGTTCAGAAAGTTCTCAAGTTTAGTATTCCACATAAAGACAGGGTTGGAATTTTAAAATTCTTTAGGAAAAAATAAAGATGATAAGATGAAATTTGTTTGATTGGCACAAGATTTTAAACTTTGTATTTAATATCTTCACGCAGCATGTATTTCCTGGTTTTCCACAGACCTTCCACTTCTGAATGTTATGCACTTGGTCCCTTTGTCATCTGCCTGACCCCTGAATGCATCTAAGTTCTCCATCTCTGTCATTGTGCTATAATGGCCAAATTCTAGCTAGTCATAAGAGAAACCTGATATGTCCTCTGTGCATACAACCCTTAGAAACTTGTGGCCATAGTAGGTTTCAAGGATTCAGAGATCCTGTTACTGGCAACCTTTTTGAAGGTCATCAATAATCGTCATATACAAGGCTGACTCAGGCATCTCGTCTGTTAAGAGGCTTCTATAACTGAATGTGTATTCAAATAATAAATATATAGCAAATAGTGAAAATGGTTCCAAGCTGGAATTTACCACTTTTGGTTTTGGTATACACTTTGTAAATAAATTCAAACAGCCACTAGCAATTATTCTAATAAAATCAGATATTTTTCAAGATAAATATGGGCTTCAAATCAAGTGTTTCATTTTATAAATGATGAACTTGAGGTCCAGGGAAATTAAATGACTTGTCTAATCATGTAATTTATGGTAAAGGCAGGACTGAAAGTTAGGTATCTTATTAACATTAGGGGCTTATTAGAATATAGCTTAATATTTCAATATACCAGCATCGAAACACCAAAACAACCTATATGTCAATATCCTTTTAGCTTTTAATACATAGTTTGAGCAATCAGTTCCTCTTTATAGAGAGACATATTTTAGGACAGGTATAACTTTATTTGATATATTATTTAGCATCCCTTTTTACAGTTTCTTATTCCAAAGTGGGAGTATAAATTTATTTGATAAAACTGGCATTTTCCAGAACTGTATTAAGTCTGAAAGGTGAGTGTGTGTGTGTTTGTATTCTCTCCATTTTAATATGCTCACATTTTTATGAAATCTGAAAATCAGCTTTATGGAATTAATCTATTTCCTAATAACTTCAGTCTAGACCAGAGATAAGCAAATTATATCTCCTTTTATGAGCAGCAATAAGATGTCATGTACAGACTTAAAAATCACAGAGAGTTGGATTAAAACTCCAGTGACTCTGGCTACTTTATTTCTCTGCTTCTCAGGTTTCTCACCTAGCTTGATTGTTTGGAGATTAGAGGTAATATATCCAACTCAGCTAGAACATCAAAGACCTTAAATATATATTAACATTTTATCATTTGTTCTCAGAAACTTTAAGTTTACGTAAGGAGATTGTGTAAACATTTTAAGATGTTAAATACAGAAACATATACCTACATTAAGCTGCATTAATAATCAGAAATACAGGTAATTAAATAGCCACATTCCTTAGGAAGAACAAGACCCACATGCAGAAATGGTATATTTTACTTAATTGATGTCCTGGGAGGAACAAATAACGGTTGTTCTTAAATTGTAATGGCTTCAGAAATCACTGAAATTTGTATCACTCAATGAGGAGGTCTTTCTCAAATATACAAGTACCAACTGATTGTTAGTGTCTGAGCTAATACATCAGTAGCATGAAGCTGATTAAGTCTTCAGTGCTTTTTAGCCTTATAACATTGAGGTTAAGTGTAACAATGCTAACTTCCAGTTGAACGTATCATTGAAAATTAGGTGTCTGATTGTGATTCTGAAGTCAATTTTTCATTTTACTCATTTTTAACAAAGAAAGATAGTAATTTTACATACGCATCTAATTTTAAGGAAATCTTTTGAGTTGACTGGAGCTAGATTTATGAAGTTACAGTCAATTGACTAAATTATTTTTTTAAACTGGGGTGACTTACATATTTACGTGAAAATTTTTTAAGTAAAAATAGCACTCTAATAAGTGAAATCACCTAATATAGGCATTGATAACCTTGAGGTGATCAGCAATGATCCTTGGAGATACTGAAACATTATTTTAATAGAGTAGAAAAGACATTTGACTCTTTAGTAAATAGTTAAGTTATAAGCTCAAATCTTTTAATGATAATATAGAGAATAAGTATAAAAGTAACAAACTTTCTAAATATCAATTTAAAAATTCACATTTTTCTTCACCTTCCTTTTTAAATAAGAGTAATAATTAATCCAATGTTTTTAGCTCTCAAAGCACTTGTGTCAGCAGTTCCTCATACTTAGAAGTTTCCTGCTTAAACCAAAGAATCTTAGAGTAGAGTTAAAGATATTTGAGACATAATACTTTATTTTTAAATCTAAAAGGGCACATGTTGGCAAGGATATTTTCCCAACTGCAAAATTCTAACATTGTGCTCAAAAATCCCTTGTAGAGTGTGTATATAAATTTCAAGACTGATTTTTCTCATCTAATACTTTTTCCAAGTATTCTCTATAATTGTTTTTACTAGACTGTGAGCTCCTTAAAGACGGGAACTGTATGAATTTATTTCAATTTTCCATGCCAAGAACCTCTTAGGTATGTTCTCATTTATTCAAAAATCAAATTCCACTCTTAAATAGTAGCCTCCTACAAGCTAAGATTATCAAGCTCTGGAGCCAAACTCTCTTGGCTTATATTCCATATCTATCGCATATTGGATAAATGTCTTAGTTTACTTATCTGCAAAATGGGAAGACTAATAGCCCCTATTTCCTAGGTTCTGTGAAGATTTAAACTGTTAATACATATTAAAATATTGAGAACAATGTGAGACATCCACTAACTATTAAATGAAAGCTGGGTAGTGGAGCACAGAAGTTAAGAGAATGGACTCAGGAACCTAGTGCCGACAACATGTACTACCTGTAATTTTGTGCTAATTAATATCTGTATGACTCTATAGTTAACATCTATCAAATGGAGATAATGATAATAATACTCCTACTGCTAAGAAAAATATGTGATACTTACCCTTTTAATGATTAGTTATATATCTCAAGAGGTATTCCAGGAAACTGCTCTTATTATTACAAGTGAGGTCTTTCCCTTCAAACTTCTGTATAATTTGCTACTCCAGTGTACTGAGCTGGAGTTTATGTGAGCCTTGAAGGCCTACTCTAACTAAATAAGAAATGGCCTATTTCTTTTTTGTATCCTGTTTCTACAAGGCTTTAAAAGCAGGGGTACTTCCACAGCCGACTAGGACCCACTAACAAATCACTCCAAAAGTAGAGTCTGAGAGTTTATGTACCATAAAGGAAGGCTAAACTGGATTCTGAGTTTAACAGAAAGAGGGAGAAAAAGATAAGAGGAAGAAGGAGAGAGAGGGAAAAAGGGAGGAAAAGAGAGAAGTGGAATTAAAAAAATATTTAGAAACTGTAATATTTACCATGATTTTCTTTCCTCAAATAAACAATTCACCCATAATGCCTCATGATTACTTTATTGTAAGAGTTTGCAAATATATTTTGGTTACTAGGCACTTCCTTCATAACCTCTAATATTATATAATACAAATATGCTATCCCTAATAAGGCCTGGATGACATGCAAGTCTCCAAACCAGCAATTTATTTGGTTCAATGTATAGCAAGACTAAACCTTAGGATGAGCAGAATAGGCCTGTAAAATTTGCATGTCCTGGGAAGAAGTGTCACAGAACTAGTTTTTAGATTCTATCTAAAGGATGTCTATGCTATTCTCATGCAGTTTGATATCTGGATACCCAGGCCAAAGGCTTTCCTTTTCTTTCTGCTTTTTTCCAGTACTTTGTACATTTTAAATTTTTTTCTCCAAGTATTGAGTCTTGATTGTACTCCATTAATGTACTCACTGGCTTGGCTTTCTAGCAATTTTCTTTTCCCTTTTTTGACCATGATTTCAAAAGAACAATACTCTAATGCTGACTTTGACAACTTGGCATGGTGCTTCCCCTCTAAGTTTACAACTGTTGTCTTTTATGAATTTGCAGTGGGAGATATTTCAGTGGATTTAAATGATACCTTTATTCTAGGAGACTACAAACATAAGCAAGCTGGTCTAAGGATTAGAGAATAAATTCCTTTCCAAAAGCGTTCATGAGCACACAAGGGAAACACATACACTCGTCAATTGTGTTGTCATTCTACAATATAAAGATTTATACAGAGCAAAGCGATCTCTGATGCCTATGCTAAAAGAAAAATGTCTTGGATTAAAAATTATTGTTTTATTTAATAACCAAGCTTACGTCTGGAATTTCTGACCCAACTACAACCTTGAACCTCACCTGAACTTGAAATTCCGTATCATCACTGAGCATCACAATTTCTCTCAGCCCTACTACACATTCCCAAGCCCTATTCCCATCCTTATGTCCCATTCCATTCAAAGGTCACTGGTACTAAAGACTTAAAGTGTAATAATTTCCTTTGTAGGCTGCATTTAGATGTCCAAGAACAAAATTAGTTGTGTCACATCAAACCTCCATATAGCCATTTTAAATTACATACCCGATGCTGCAGTAAGACTTTATCCTTGTTTATGACTAACAAGATAACTGATCCCTTTCTGGAATAGATAAAAAAATACTTGCCTGATTTTCTTTTCATTTCATTTTTCTTTGTTTTAACAAAACTTATATTCTTATTTCTAGTCATTGTGAGCATTGGTCTCAGATTTTAAAAACTTAGTTTCAATGCAGTTTATACCATGCAAAATTAAATTGAAAGTTCAAATGAATATTTTAATCATTTAAAAAAATTCTGTCTAAATTACATGGATAATAGAATAAAATGAACTCTCAAACAGAATGAAGTGACCTGTAGACAAACCCCTGAAGTCTTCAGAATTGGGTTGAGATCATGCAGTTATTTCAGATAATGCAAAAAGTTCAATATTAGGAGATATCCTGTCTGTTTTTTGCAGGTGACAGAGGAACTAATGATCTTTTCTAAAACGAATCATTGCCATATAGCATTACTCTCTGCCAGCCAACCTCCAGCTGCTTTCTCAGACACACTTTTTGTGCTTATAATTTTATTTTGTTCCTCATCTCCTCAAATAGTAGGACTGAAAGTGAGTATTCCTCCTCTTCCTGTGCCTTTTCTTGACCTTTTTTTCTACCTCTGGAGCTGTAAGGGTCCAAAAAGTAATATATAAAATACCACATTGAATATTGGCAACATTTTTCATCCATCACCTGTGAAATAGATAGTGAAGGAAATGTCTAACTGACAGCTGACAAAGCTTTTCTTGTCTTTCTAGTCCCATGGCACAATTCTAACAGTTGCAGTTTTCCCAGATGTATATGGATGCTGACTGAGCTAGTTGACATGCTGTTCTTAGCAAAATGCAATGTGTTCAATCAAGCTGGTAGAACCAGAGTCCATAAATTTATCATGCAAATGTTAATGGTGAGAAAGCCTTCTCAAAGGATGCTGATGCAAAGAGACCCAGGATTGGCTTCTGTTTCCAACCTGACAGTTCATTCAGTGGTATCGTTGACCTCAACAGCCCCAGGACCAAGTTTCTCAAAACCATTCAAAATACTGGTAACATTTATTTGAAAAGAGTAATTATAATGAAAGACTCTCCATTTACAAAATGAGCACACACCAGCAAAGATTTTTTCAGCCACATTATATATGGAATGACATTGTTAGAAAATGCATCAGGACAACTCTTTGCCTTTGTTGAAAGAGAGGGAAAGATATGAAATATATGTAAGAATGTTAGAACTCCACTAAATTATCACAGGAAGAAACTCAAATTTAATAATAAAATTTACAATAAAAATGACTATACTGTTTTCCAAAATAAAGATATCTAATATTAGATCGTTTATTTGCCAAAATTCACATTGGTAAATATCAGATTTATATAATGTAGAGTCTTTCACGTTTTGTATCTAAACTGCCCTAGAGAATCTAAGAATTATGACCGCCAGAGGCCTTCATTTATCTGAAACACAATAAAAATAAGTTAAAAATATACATAATAAGCACTGAACATATTGGTAATATTTTAAAAATTTCTTCAGAGACATTTTGATTTTTTAAACCAGGGAGAATTGGGGAAATAATTGATTCTAATAGCTTTTGTTAACAGTGATATTTTGCATTTGTCATGTGTCTGTAGAAACTAACATTTTTTGAGAACCACATGTCAGGTGCTATGACATCTCAAATGTTTTAATTCTTCACTAGAGCCCTCTGATGTAGGTAATTTTATTCCCAGTGTTTCTCAATTGTTTTTCTGACTCTTTCCTCTGACATTTTCATTCTGCTCTTGGGATTACCCAGTAGATTTTTTTTTTTTTTTCCCTTAACCAAGTGACATAATTCCACTCCTGTTATTTGCCCTAGAGAAATGTAAGTGTATACAAATAGAAAAACCTGCTCTTGGATCCTTATAGCAAATCTATTCACAATCACCAAAAACTGGGAAGAACCCAAATATCTTTGAACAAGTGATAAATAATCCCTGGTACATCCATACAATGGAATAATATTCATCAAAAAAGAATAAACTATTGACAAATGCAACAACTTGAATTTACCTTCAAGGTATTATGCTGAGTGAAAGAAGCCAGTCTTATAAGGTTACATATTCTATGACATTTATGTACTTATATGACATTCTCAAAATGATAAATCTATCCATCTTTGTCTGGGTTTAGAGGTGGAGGAGATGTGATTTTAAAGGGATAGAACATAGGAGGTTTTTTGGGGCGATGGAACTGTTTTATACTCTTACTGTGCTAGTTGATTACATGAATCTATACATGTGTTACTACTCATAGAAACATATGCCAAAAAGTGAATTTTAAAATATAATAATTAAAAAAAAATGAAGACAAAACAAATGTAAGATACCTTTCACAGAGCCTGGGGAATTTTTTTCTCCTGGAAATGAATAGAATTTTGTGAAAATTACAGTAATCTTTAAATATTTGAAAGACTATCATATGGTTTACACAAAATTATCAAAATTAAGAAACTTGAACTTATTTAAAACCATTATTTGTTTTTATAATATCACTTATCTCCTCTTGGTGTTGCACAGTCTTATTTATAATTATCCTATTCTTTTCCTCCTGCTCAGTAATCTAATTTTGTTAATTTAAAAACCAACCTTCTAGGCCAACCACTACAATCATATTCCAGGAATTGTAGATTATTAAAAAGACCCTTAATATTATTGGCCATTTAAGGAGGTCACAAAGTCGAGGAGGAGAAGTGCCTGGATTCCTTTTCTTCCCTCTAGTGTTATAAGTCTCTTTCTCTCTGAGTTTATTTAGTGAGTGAGTGCTGCCAAGATCTTCCAGTTTGGAAATTGGAGATACTTAATTCTTGAGCACATGGCTCAAAAACTTTAACATTTTAAATTTGGCATAAACCTCAGTCTCAGGGAAAAACAGCTGCTTTGCTGAGCATTGGGGTGAAAATGATCATTAAGAAGTTTTAAATACGTGGAAAATGCTATTCTGCCTGATCATTAGAAAGTTTTGTGAAATGTTAGCAGTTGAGGAAAACCCTACCCCCACCTCATTAGATACTAGAGTCAATGTGATATATCAACAGGGAGCAAAGAAATGCATTCTGTTAAGCATTGTATTAAAACAGAAATTTATAATGTAAGCACAATAATTCTTTGGGATTATTTAGGATTTTTACCTCAATTTGAATATACATTTCACTCTTGAGGGGTACTTAAAAGGAGGCTGTTTCATGTGGTCTTCTGGTATATTTCCCTGGTACCATCATTTCTTTTTTTAAATTGAAGTATGTATACTTGACATAAACATTATGTTAGCATCAAGTGCACAGCAAAGTGATTTTTAACTATTGCCATCTTAGAACATTTACTTTGAAGCATTTATCCAAAACTTGATATTTTGTCATGTAGCAAGCAAGCAAGATAAAAGAATTTATTAAGTAAAATAAGAATAACATAAAATATTGAGATGAAGAAATAGCACTTTTCTATTTTCCTTTCTTGTCTCTCTTTTTCTTTCTCCCTTCTCCTCTTCCTCCTTCCTACCTTCCCTCCTTTTCTTTTCTCCTTCTCCATCTTTATTTTAAACTTTAATACAGAATGGCCTAGAACCTCAGTCCTACAGTAGTCATACAAACAGAAAAAAAGAGAAAGAAAAGGTTAAAATGAGCAGAGGCACCTCTGGCCAAGAAATTATATACATAGTATTTATATATCATATATAAAGGTCTCTATAATTTGCTTTCTTGAATATTACCTATAATAAATCTTATATTAGATGGAAATAAGGACATATTTTCATCACTGAGTCAGTTAATTTTATATTTTGGCTATGAGCTTCTTACCCTATAGCCAGCTTTGTTTTGTTTACATTCTTTCGAACATTTCAAGCATTATTCAGATTCTTTACTTAAAACTCAGAGGAAAGATTGGTAATTCCTTCTCTGAAATCAAGGCTAAATCCACCCACTCTTAAAAAGTGTATGTGGCCTATGAGTGCACCATTCAAAGTATAATGACCAACGAATTTTTAAAAATAGCATGTTTACCAAAGAAAAAAGTAATCTCTGCTAACATTTAAATCTGTAATACCTGTTCAGAATATACATTACTGTGTCTTGAATCTTTTTTTATTTCTTTTTTGTTTTAGTATATTCTGGCAAATGATGAAAAAATAGTGTTTACATAATAGTTAAATAGTTAATATGCCCCAATTTTATGGAACAATTAGTTTTGAACATTTGTGTCCCAGACAATCACCTTTTTAAGGAAGATGGATTCTATTTTTATATTCACATCAAATAAGAGCTAAGGTTAAGGTATTATATATTTTTATGTATGTACATATATGTATATGTATACACACCACATATATATATTGGCAAATCATAAATACCTCACTATAAAGATTCCAATGTAAAAGATAATCCTAAATATTTTTCCTTGGATGGAAATCGTGTCATGATATAACAATTATAATATTGTACTTTAATCATTAACTTTTACTTTTTATTTAGGAATTAAAAAATTTCAGTGTATATATAACTGTTTTTCACTATGGTACATTTGGGATAATAAGTCAACTAAGGAGTAACTCTTCCCTTTTACTCTCCTTTGTATGTGATGGAAACAGTTATTCAGTAATGGGGCTCTGGAAAACAAGTAGACTCTCCACCATTTGCCTCCTGTGATCTATGTTCTTTGAGAATGTATATATATATATATATATATATATATTACATATCTTATACTTTAAGAAAGACAAACACACAAAAGATTTCCAGAAAGAGTCAAGTTTCCAGCATTTTTTGAAAGGAAGTTACTTTTCCTTGTTTTCACTGAGTATAAGTTTAACACATCATTTTGGATGCCTTCTATAGCTTATATTTTGCATGGAGAATGTCTCTCACTTCCTAATGATCATCTGATCCCTCTCTCCCTATCGCCACTTATTAGTGAGAACACTGACCCATTAAGCTTTACTTTATCCATTGAGAAACAAGTAGAATGTTAGTGCAAGCTTTCCGGCCAGAATTTTGAGTTTCAGTTTCATCTGTATTGCCAACATGCTCTAATTAAGAGAATACTTTCATGATTTGTTATTTGCTTAAGCTTGTTAGAAAGGTTCTTCAGGTTTTTGTTTTGTTTTATACAGTGGCTAAACAATGATCATAATCTATACTGCTTCCATGGACTCCATTATTTTATACTACAACTGTTCATAATTAATGAATACATAGAAAGTGGTTAAATTAGCAAGGTAACATAATAGGATGGATCAGACTGCACACAATTCATTCAGTCATCAGTTTGCAGAAGGATTTGCAGCTTAATCAGCTTGGGTCCACGGATTGATCTAATGAGAACAGGACTCAAGAAAGACCCAATTATCTCAAAATGGTCTGCTGGGGACATAGGAACCACTTAGCCAGGTAGAACTTTTGACATTGAGATGGCAAGAAATTAATCATAATAATCATAATAATTACTATTACTATAATTATTATATAAACACACACATATATATAAACCATGTATCACTCTACATAGAATATTCATAGACTATACTATATATTTTATACACTATATATAGTATATACATACTATATGTATTTTTTGAATAGCTACTATATATACAGAGAGAGATATCTATAGATAGATGGATAGATTTATATATATATATAACATATATATGTTTTATAAATATATATATACATAGTATATGTGTGTGTGTATATATATACATATATATATAATATATATAATATAATATAATATATATATATATAATATATATATATATAATAATATATATATAATATATATATACTTAAGCAACTCTTCAAGCCATTTCCTTAAGATGCTTCATATCCCCTCTATGAGACAAGAATTTTTATTCCTATTTTAAAGAATGAACTTGTTGCTTTAATTTTTCAAAACATAAATTTGTACTTCAATAACTGATAATATTTCCAACAATTTCAACATCATTTTTCAGTTATGGAACTTGTACTAGTATAAATGCTATGACAGAAAATCCCAATCTTGAACTTTGCTATAAAATATAAGAAAGTATTACATGATAACACATTATATTAAGCTCAGATGTGTTCATTATAGTTTTGAAGATTGAAGGTCTTGCATTCTGATTAATATTGTTTTATATTGTATGCTATGATCTACAATAGATAAAATATATGTGGCTTACTGAATTTATTTTATAAAATATCCATAATCTTGGCTATCATCTAATACAAGGTAGTTAAATCTAATCAGCATGTTTCATTATCTTTCTCATAAAATAATTCTACAAAATAAATTTAGGGTACCTAATCCAAACTCTCTGAGGCTGTGGACCTGAAAAATATTTTTAGCATACAGTTAATATATGCAAAAAGTATTGTTTTGTTAGCAATATATCCATCTGTATTATAAAATTTTTCCACTTAAATAATTTCAGAAACTCCATAGAAATGTTACAGACTTTGCTACAATATTGGCATGAACAAATACTATCAAAAGCTATTTTATGATTTCAAATTTAATATTTGATCCTGCATGTAAAATAAATTACTTTTATTGTATGAAACAATTAATTTTTCTTCACAGATATTTATGTGTGAAATTAAATATTTCATACATTCATTAATTTTATAATTTTAGAAACAAGCCACTCTGAGGTGCACTAATCAACTTTTCCATTTGTGTGAAAGCTAATTCTTTAATGGGCAGTAATAATTTTCTCTGCCTAATGAGTCATCATGCATGCCCTGCATATTGAGTGCTTAAAATACTCTTTATTTTCATCATCATCAACAATGTTGGACTGTGTCTTTCAGCATAAAAATTTTTATCCTTTGAATTAGATATTTAAATACTTCTCTTTATGTTAACTACATTGTTAAATATTAACATAATTTTGCCCTTCAAAAGGCCAGCCATATCCTCATGAATTCATGTTCTTCTGAAAGTGCCCTTGTTTGTTATTTATTAATTCTCATTAAAAGCCTGCTAGAGTCATAGAGATGGGACCAAATTCTTGAGATAGAAGCGAAAAATAACACTTATTTTTAATGACATTTGTATAAGGATGCAATAAAGCAAAAATAAGTCACTCCAAATATTAAGCATAGTGTATAAATTTATTTGCATACTGGTAAATTTAGTATTTTTATAAATAGAAGTGAAGCCACTGTGATTTTTACATGGAAAAACTGTGAAACCAGAAACTGCAAAAAGCAAACTATTTTCCTAAAATTGTAGCATATTACCATAATCATGTTAGAGCAAATATGAAATATGAAAGATATTTATTCTCAATGAGACAAATAGAAGACTATTTATTCTCTAGGAAAATATTATTTGTAAGGAACAAAATGGAATACATTATAAAATGTAAGTAAATGAGCATATAGTATAAAAGTAAAACTTTTCTTTCAGTTAAACAAGTTTTCATCCAGATTTGATATCGAGATATATTATACACTCATTGAACTTCTGATAGGAATATTTGACTCTGAGTTGACTCTAACTGCATCATGTTCTCTCTCTGTCAGGTAAAACATTAAGTATGAAACAGAAGGGATGCAAGTCATTTATTTTTCAAGACTATTCAAGCCCTTAAAAACAGAAAAGTAGAAATGATGTTTCTAGGACATGTGGCAGTGGAATTAACATTTTGAGTTGAGAATAATAGGCAGTTAAAAGGGAGATTGCCAATATTTAAGAACAAATTTAATTTTCTGGGAGTTGTACAACTAATGATTTACAGTCTTGGTTTTGTCTTCCCATGGACATAATTTTCAAATTAATTCCATTCTCTGCTACCTTAGTTTTTGATCTGGATAGGTAGATAAATTTGTTGCCCTGTGATCAATCATTATGATTTTTATCAATAATTTTGTGTTTCATGGCAAACTCTCTGTTAAATATAACTACAGGTTAAAAAGAAAACCAAAACAAAAATAAAAACAACTATCAATTTGGGAAAAAGTTACCCTGCTGCAGCTAATATGATAAAGCAGAATCACACAGATTTGGTGGTGCCTTATGATCACGTATACTTGCTTCTCATGGATATATAAAGTTTCAGATACAACACAATTTTTGGAAAGGAATTTATTCTGTAACATTAAAAAATGAATAATTTCTTTATTGACCATAATAATCTTTTGAGAAGAACATGAGTCCTTTCCTGCATTTCAGTAACTCTTTTGGTTCCAGGAAATATTTAGTTCACCATCTATTATCTCATCATATATGTTTCATCATTCCACAGATATGTGATTAGAAAAAAGGATTGCTAACTGAATTTTCTTCAAGAAATATTTTTACTTATTTCCCCTAACTCCTCCATAGGTACCCCACTACACTCTTTCTCAGTATGTTAGAGGATTTCCCATGAACCCTATTCACTAATAGATTTATGCTGATTGAGACCTCTTCCAGAAGAACTTTTTGATTTCAAGCTCCCAACTCCACGTCTCTCATCTCCCAATTTAGCGTGTAGGAGTTGGAAGATGGAAGATGGTAATATCAGCTTTTACATTTATAAAGCCTAAAGGTTTAAATTTCTGCAGTTCTTGGCATATGTTAATTACTTGAAAGAGAAATTTCCCCCAATATGGCTTCTGTCTTTCCCACTTTAGCATTCTCAACTCTATCTCCCTTAGTACTTCTCTTTTCTCCGTATAGGAACACTTCCCACCTAAGCACTTATCACAATTTTAGATGTGCTTCAACACATAATTATCCTTTTGAAAAACAGCTTTAAAAAACTTAGAATACGTTTGCAACTAGATGATGAACAAGGAAAAAGTTATTTCTATTACAATCTAAAACGGTCTGAAAGTGATATAAAAAATATCAGAAACCAGTCCTAAAAATTGTCTATTTCAGAAAAATGAATTTGGCAATGTATAAATTAATTCAAATATTTAATTCTCTTCAGCCAAACTGTGTTTGCTTATATTGCATTAAATATGTCTCCTTCTAAATGTGCATGCAGAGAGCCACACAATTATAACAAATTCCCCAAAATATGTATTCTTAAACCCCAGTTCTATAAGGTCAGCAAACTATGGCCAGCAGGCCAACCTTCTGTCTTTGCAAACAGAATATTATTAAAACAAAGCCATGCCCATTCATTTACCTATTGTCTGTGGCTGCTTTCCTAGTACAACAAAAGGGTAGTTGCAATAGACACCTTACGGTCTGCAAAACCTTTAATATTTGCTGTCTGGCCCTTTAAGAAAAAGTTTGTTACCTAAGAAAATATTTTCTTGACGGCAGTTCCTGAAATAATTTATGCTACAATATATGTTGATTTTCTACCCCACGTGCTGTGTTAGGAACAACTTCTGACAACACAGCTGCAGCAGAAGTTCCTGAGTTTTCTATGTGGCCAGTGCCTCTTCAAGAACTCTCCATAATCCATCCACTGATGATTCTCCTTCTGAGATTCTTCTTCCACACATCCTGCTAAGTGTGCAATGTGATACTAACATTCCACAGCCAGTTGGATAGAAATATTACCTCAAGTAGATAAGTCCAATTTTCTTCCTCAAGTAATATAAAATCAGTTAATTATCCATGAGTATAATTGACCTGTATAGTGATGTGTGCTTTAAGGCTGAAGTTGCCATGTCAAGAATGAAATTTGGAACTATACATGATATCGAACAAATGGAGAGAAATATCTGCAGAAAAAAAAGTAGAAGCAAAAGATACTCAAAAAGAAGCAGAGAAAAGGAATTTACAAAAAGAGAAGAGACTCTGCCTTGATTCTGAACAATTACTAGTTCAAGTTTTTTGAGTCCCATCTCTTATATTCAAAGAAATTTGAAGGTACTACATCCATAAACATAAAAAGGACATGACTTAAAATTGGATATTTAAAAAAAGTTTTGATAAATTATAAATGCAATGGTTAAATAAAAATAATCCATAAATATTGGGGAGATAAAGAACACACAACAGAGAAAGAATGAGAAAGAAAAGAGGAGAGGAGAGGAAAGAGGACACCTTCTAAGGCAGGAAGAATAGACATAGAGAAACATTTTAGGAGATCCAATATTCACATTATAGGAGTTCCAGAAAGAGGTTACCCAGAAAATATATAAAATCAGATTTTAGTTGGGCCAGTTCACCGAGGTATATGTTTTGGCTTACTCTTCCTGAAATCTGAAAATTCCTGGAGCAAACACGTTACCTTTACTTCATGTCTTCTTTGGGTTATTGATTTGAAACTCATCTTTTCGGTATGGCCTTCTCTTTGTTACCAAATCTAATTAGATTTGCTCATGCCAACCCCATCTTCTCAAATCCATGCCAATTTCCTTCACTGTAACTGACCTTCTGAAATTTATGTTTATGTGATCGCGGGTTTGTTTTTATTGATATCTGTTGCCCTCATTCAACTCCACCCTCCATGAGGGTAAGGGCTATCCATCAGTTTTCATTGATCTCTATGTTCCACGCTTCTCATAAAGCCTAACACATAATATGGTATCAATAAGCATTTGTTTTATTCATCTTTGCATTCACAATGAAATGTTGACCTATTATAGAAATAATCAGGAATTGCTGAAAGAATTTTTAAATAGGACTTGCAAATAACTCTACTATTTAATGTATGTTTTTAAAGATATCTAAAAGACAGTAACTCTTGAGTGGAGGAGCCATTTCTCGTTTGTATTTTATACTTTTGCAATTTAAGCAATGGGCAGAAAAATGACTTAGTTTATGATTTTACACTGAAAAAATTTTTGAAGCAAATGTTACTAAGGAGATAAAGAGTTGGAGTGTTCTTTTTGGCCTATTCTATTTTAAAAGTATTATTTACAACAATCTTATTTCTTATTCTTGGAATATCAGAATTCTCTATTACTTTATGTTTCTCTTTATGCTTTCCCCTATATTAGAGGTGATAATCTGTAAATATTACGATTGTAGTGATCTTTCAAATGAATGAAAAAAAGGAGTATCATTGCCAAATTGTTCAATTTGCTTAATAGGAAAATCAATTTAGTAGCATGCATCTGTTATAAATAGAGTTGCATATTTGGAAACATCAATGCTATCTTGCATGAAATGTGTATAATTACATGTAATTGAATTGACATTGAAGAACAAAAGATTAACTATGAAATGTATGTGTAACAATATATGGTTATTAATGCAATGTTTTGATAATAGAAAAATACAAGAAAGATGAAATAAAATGGATTTGGGGATTTCATTAAATGTAGAAGGAAGTTATTTAGTGAGATGAAGAAATCCCTTTTTTGGGGTTCCAGCTCTGTATTGTTCCAATTTTAATATATGTGCTGCCGAAACGAGAACTCTGAGTTCCAGCTTACTTGCTGTATGTAGATACAAAGTAAAAATAGGGCACTAAGAGAAAAAAATTGACATAAAGTGAAATGTAGCATGGTGTGATCAAGGATATTTTAGAGATGGATGCAAAACTTTAAGCAGAAAGGGGAATGTCTCCCTTTTGGGGAATTTGAGACTATTTCATAGAGGACCTTGCATTTGAACTGGGTCTTAAATAATGTATAGGATCTTTCCAGAAAAAAAGGGGTCAGAGTTTTAAAGAGGAGAGAAAGCATGTGTATAGGAACAGAGTAAAGAAATAGCGTGTTGAGGACTTTTATGAGTGTGTTTGGAGAACCTAAAGGATTTGGTGAGTGTAATATAGGGTATATGGTGTGGGAATGAGAGAAGATAAAGCCCCATGGCATGACTATGAAAAACCTAGAACAAGTAAGGAAATGCACAGTCATTCTATAGGAAACCGGGTGCTAATACAAGTCCTCAGTTGGAATGAGCACTTTATTTTTCTTTAAAGTGTAATGCCTCTGAAAATCTTGGAGGGCTGGAAAGGTCAGGAGAAAAGTGTTAATGGAGGCAGGGACATTAGTCAGAAGGCTGTAGCAAGAGTCAAGAGGAAAGCGGTTGTGGTCTGATCAAGACAGAGGCACACACAGTTTATTGTTAGGAGATCCATTCAGAGATAAAGCTAGAAATATACAATCATCAGTTTTACTCTCAAAACTGATATCAAAACTGGGTTCTTACCTCATATTCCTATAGCCTTCTAATTAGCAACAACAACAAAAACTTTTTCTTCAGGGTGATACAGAAACAATTTCCAATGGCATTACCCATTATCTAATGTAACATTATGAATCACAGCTATAGTTGTCTTTTTTATTGTTTAAATATTTCCTACTGTAGAAAATATATCAATAAATGTCTTTGGAATGAGTGAGTAGATAAATAAACTTGACAGCAAATTTCATGTATTGAAGTGAAGAAAATAAATGGCTATTATAGTAAATGACTAAATAGGATATATTTATGTTTTTTATCAGTAGTGTATGTATTATTATATATTATGTATTTATTTTGTTCATATTTCATATTTTTGTTTATTAACATGATTATTGATGCAATTCCCATTGTGATATTATTATTTTCATGGTACTTTTTTCTTCTGAATGTGATGTAAATATAAGCACTGCCAAATAAAATGAAATAAATTTTACACTTCCCCATGGCAAACCACCCTCCATAGGTTCTGGTTTTAAACGCTCAAGTACTTTCTCAAAATAACAAAAACAAATGCTTTTCTTTATCATTAACTTTTCAAAGCCTGCTGACTTTTGTGAAATCACCGCAGCTAGGCTCAAATGGTGTATGAAATGAAAATTTCCTGTCTAGCCACTGCACATAGGAAACGTCATGACAATGTCTTACAATCAATGTTCTGCTCAGTTATTTTTTTGTAATACTGAGGTCATGAAGTAAAACAAAGTTACCGAAGAAGAAAAAGGGGCAAGTGAAACTTTTCTTCAAGTGTCATTTTGATTTACCCCTCTTCTGTATATGCTCGATTGGAGATATTAGATCTACTTGAAATAACTGCTTTCAACTGAGCATTCACGGATGCTCCAATCCCAAATATTGAATATGTGCTAGAAATCTGTATATAAAAGTTTCCTAACTGATGAGAACCAGCCACAATGGTTATGTTGAAATTAATACCTCCATGACTCATAGAAGGTTCTGCCCTTATTTGTCTTTTGTATACTCATAACAGCAGCTTTGGAAGGTAGGCATACTTCCTGACGTATGTCTATTGCTTTTTATGTTAAATGGCATGCTGGTAAAATGTGGATAAAACTGACTTGGTTTATAAGGAGATATGACAACCGCTATAGACACAAAACACAAAACATAAACTTCCACATAAAAGTGTTTCTATTTCCTCTTGTAGTACTCATTTTATTTTCCTTTCATCCATATAACCAGAATGCACTGATATATAGCAGGGGAGATGTCATATTCCATTTTTCATATGTGCCTTTCCAAAAAAAATACATAGACATGCCATACATTCATCCTTATATTTGCTCCTTTTCTTTTGAATTGTATTTGCTTTACTTTCAAAGCATTTAGAGAGAGTTCATTTTTGCCTTTTCTAAGCCAGTGTAAGTATAGGTGCTGGGATGACAGAATGGAGCATTCATTCCTTCAACAGATATTCATTAAGAACTTCATCTGTGTCAGTCATTATTTTATGCACCAATAGATGCTAGAAAGGCGGTATTAAGCATTACTTCAGTATTGTTCCTAATCTTTTTTTGTGTGTGTTTGACAATAAATAAGAAGGAAAAATAAGCATTAGCCTGTTTACCTATGAGTTGATTTTATGTGTATTTTTTGTTTGTATTTTTCTGTGTGTGTTCTGTGGACCTAGAACGAAGGACCAAGACATGGGTAACCCAGGATTGCCAAACTAGTTATATTAAGTCTAATTCTAAGACCATAGTTTTGAAGTCAGAGGAAATTACCTATACAAATTATGGTATAGGCACATATAGGTGCCTACAGGTTCTTAGACAAGAACCTATATCATTTTGTGATATTTTATATTATTAGTTCAAGGAGGACTGGGCTCAGAATCATAAAACATGATTTAAATTTCTGGTTTTCCACTTACTATGTGATTTTGCATGAGTTAGTTGTTCCTTGTGAGTAGCACTATGTTGATCAAATATGAAAACATTATATTCTGGAATGTGCCTTATAAATTGTATTAGTTTCCTAAGGCTGCCATTAAAAAGTACCACAAATCGTGGAGATTAAATCTCCAGATATTTATTTTCTCACACTTCTGGAGGCTAAAAATCCAAAATCGAGGTGTCAGCAGGGCCATGTGCCCTGTGACTCCTATAGTAGAATCACCCCTTGCTCTTCCTAGCTTCTGGTGATTTGCTAGCAATATTTGGTGTTCCTTGGCTTATAGGTGCATCACTCCAATCCTGTCTTCACATGGCATTCTCCCTGTGTCTCCCTTTCTTCCCATGGCCAATTTCTCATAAGGTCACAAATCCCATTGGGTCAGAGGCCTGCCCTGCTGTAATATGACTTCATCATAACTCATTAAAACTGCAACCACCCTTTTGCAAATAAGGTAACCTGATGAGGGTAAGGACTTCAACATAACCTTTTTGGAGGGACACAATTCAAACAATAAAATAAATATTTAAATACTATACAGATTGTTAGTAGCTAAATTCTGACAATTTATGGCTAAAATTGACTTTTTTGTCCTATTAGGAAAAAAAAAGCACCCATAGCTACCCATGGATTTACTCAGAGTAAAGTAAAAAGATAGTGTGCCAAATGAAACAATTTTTCTTTGGCCCATGCCTGCCATTACCATTAATTATCTGATGAATCTATACTTATCACATACTGCTTTGAACAAGTAAGGTTCGTTAGGAAGTTTATATTTTGCAATGTACTTTTCATTTCTTTTTTTTTTACTTCACTTGATTCCTACAATGACCCTGTAAAGTAGAATCCATTGAACCATTTTCAAATAAGTAGACTGAAGCTCAGACAGATATTGAGTAATATGCTCAGCATTATAAAACACAAATGGTAAAATGGAAACTAAAACCCCTTCAGCTCCAGGTATAACTTCTTCATTATAACTGTGTCTTTTCTTCTCATTCCATATATACTCTGATTGCCATCTTTCATGTGCCCGTTGATATAACTACCACCTGCACACTAATGGTGACTTTTTCTAGACTTCACACCTGTATTTTCAAAGCCTCATGAGAAATCCTAATGTCCTGCTGACACTACAATGGAATGTGTTTAAAAATGATTTAGTAATCTCTTTTCCTGCTTCAATCTCTGTCTCTTTAACAGCATCACTAAGCACTTACTTACTCAGAACAGAAACTTAAGAATCATCCTTGAGTTCTCACTGCTAAACCCTCACTGCCCATTTCCATATTGAAACAATAACCAAACTCTGAACCATTTTCTCATAGATTTTCTCCTCTTGGTCTATAGGTTTTCTGCGTTTTTTAAGTTCCCTGTGAACAGTTACCTAAACCATTGAAAAGATTAACTGATTTCACTGTTGGCAACATTTTTTTTCTACCTTACATATGTTAGAACACAGTACTACCTGATTTATTTTACTAAATTATTATATCACTTCACATTTAAAATTATGTATATCGTGTTCTATTTAATATAATATTGAAATTTCTTAGTAAATGATAAAACATACTTTACAATCTGGGTTAAATTTTACCTTTCCATATCTCTTATTACTTGTTTACTCCTTATCTTCTGCTACCTACCTAAACCTAGGCTCTGGCTGGTGCAAATGTTTGCTATTTTCCAAATGTATGTGTCATAACTTTATAAAAATTATGTATTGACATTTACTATGGTCCAGACACTATTCTAAGCACTTTAAATGTTTTAACACATTTCCATTATCTCGACAACTTTTTGAGATAGTGAGCATTATTTTTCTAATTTTATAGGTTAGGAAAGTACATTTCAGAAGAGTTAAATAACTTACCCATGGACACACAGCACAAGTCTTGGACTGAGGGTTTCAACGTAGTAGGCTGCTTCCAAAGTCTATTCCCTTAACCACCTTTCTAAACTTTATTGACGTTGTTTGAGCTATATTTTCTGCATCAAGATTTTTTTTTTTTTTTTTACTCCCTTACCCCTTTCCAATAAGGTTTGTCTCTTTGGCAAACTCCTTCCCATTAACAGAACCTGTTCAAATTGTATCCCCTGTTCTAGCTCAGCCTGTTCACAAAGCAAGCAAACATAAAGTTTCTCTCTTATCTGTGGGTATATGAAGAACCCTTATAACTTCTACAGCTACACATCCTGGATTTTTCAGGACAACAATATTACAAATATTGCATTCTATTGTTTGACCATACGTCCAAATTTTTGTTTGAGAACACTTGATCTAATGCAGCATTATTTCATAGCCTAACTGTTAGTGTTTACATTTATTTTTCTCCTCTTCTATTGATGAAATTCTTGAGAATAAATGTTCTGTTTCACTTATCATAATCTACTCAGGTGTAACACAAGGTAGGATCTCAAAATTAATAACTGGTTTGAAATATAGTGAGTACTCTATCTTTATGCTTCATGGTAGATAAGGCACTATTTAGTCTTTATGATTCTGGCACAGGGGGAAGGAGATATATTATCATCCATGAAGTGGAATGAGGAAAAAAATATTGAGTAAAGGGAATTTTGATAGAGTGGGACCTACATTTGCAAATATCTGAGGAAAATTACTTGAAGAAAGTGATATTCAATTTACACTGGACTCTGAGATGTAGCGTATTAATTGAGATATTTACAATAACTTTATCATAATACATTCTCAACCCAAACATGTATTTAATGATACACCAGCTGTAGAGCTCTGATTTTCCTACCTTACACTCTGTGTTGAAGTGAATATGCCTATGCTCATTATGAAAACACAGCATGACCCCAGTACACTAATTTGAGCTTATATTAGTGGGATTTTTCTTTTTTTGAATTTTGGGATTTTTTTTTTGTCTTTTCAAGCAAAATGGGTTTATTCAGGAACAGCAAAGAATTACAATTTTGGATGTGCAGGCTATAGCAAAAGCCAAGGTAAGCCTAATAAACAAAGGAGAGGAAAGTTATTTTACAGAGTAAAAAGCTGAAAGTTGGGAGGGATTTTTTGAATGAAAGGAGGAAAGCGGGAGTTCAGGGAGATGATGGGTTCTCACGGGCCTAGTAGCTGGTGTAGTCCATTTCCTGTAGCAGTTGCAAGCGCATCTTTCCTGTTGAGGCCTGTAACTGATGGTTCTTTCCTGATGATGATTCTTCCTGTTGAGGTCTCTGAGCTACAGTCCTTCCTGTTATTGACCTTGAGTGGTACTGAGTGAGACCTCCCCCTTCTGGCATCTCAATTCCATTTTATTTTATTTATTTTATTTTTTTATTTTTAAAAAATCTTTATTGGAGTATAATTGTTTACAATGTTGTGTTAGTTTCTGCTGTATAACAGAGTGAATCAGCTATATGTATACATATATCCCCATATCCTGTCCCTCTTGCATCTCCCTCCCACCCTCCCTATCCCACCCCTCTAGGTGGACACAGAGCACCGAGCTGATCTCCCCATGCTATGTGGCTGCTTCCCACTAGCTATCTATTTTACGTTTGGTAGTGTATATATGTCAATGCTACTCTCTCACTTCATCCCAGTTTACCCTTCCGACTCCCCATGTCCTCAAGTCCATTCTCTACATCTGCATCTTTATTCCTGTCCTGCCCCTAGGTTCTTCAGAACCATTTTTTTTTAGATTCCGTATATTTGTCCATCAACAGATGAATCGATAAAGAAGATGTGGCACATATATACAATGGAATATTACTAAGCCATAAAAAGAAATGAAACTGAGTTATTTGTAGTGAGGTGGATGGACCTAAAGTCTGTCATACAGAGTGAAGTCAGAAAGAGACAAACAAATACCGTAGGCTAACACTTATATATGGAATCTAAAAAAAAAAATGGTTCTGAAGAACCTACGGGTAGGACAGGAATAAAGACGCATATGTGGAGAATAGACTTGAGAACACAGTGAGTGGGAAGGGGAAGCTGCGACAAAGTGAGAGAGTGGCATGGACATATATACACTACCAAATGTAAAATAGATAGCTAGTGGGAAGCAACCGTATAGCACAGGGAGATCAGCTTGGTGCTTTGTGACCACCTAGAGGGGTGGGATATGGAGGGTGGGAGGGAGACGCAAGAGGGAGGAGAAATGGGGATATCTGTGTATTTATATCTGATTCACTTTTTTATAAAGCAGAAACTAACACACCATTGTAAAGCAATTATACTCCAATAAAATTGTTAAAAAAAAAAAATGAAGACTAAATCCTTTCCTCCTTTGATGGACATTTAGGTTGCTTCCATGTCCTGGCTATTGTATATAGTGCTGCAGTGAATATTGGGGTGCATATATCTTTTCAAATTATTCTTTTCTCTGGATATATGCCCAGGAGTGGGAGTGCTGGGTCATATGGCAGCTCTATTTTTAGTTTTTTAAAGAATCTCCCTACTGTTCTGCATAGTGGCTGTACCAATTTACATTCCCACCAACAGAATAAGAGGGTTCCCTTTTCTCCACACCCTCTCCAGCATTTATTTTCTGTAGATTTTTTGCTGATGGCCATTCTGACTGCTGTGAGGTGATACCTCATTGTAGTTTTGATTTGCATTTCTCTGATAATTAGTGATGTTGATCATCTTTTCTCATGCCTCTTGGCCATCTGTATGTATTCTTTGGAGAAATGTATATTTACATATTCTGCCCATTTTTTGATTGGCTTGTTTGGTTTTTTGATATTGAGCTCCACGTGCTGTTTGTATATTTTGGAGATTAATCCCTTGTTGGTTACTTCACTTGCAAATATCTTCTCCCATTCTGTGGGTTGTCTTTTTGTTGTGTTTATGGTTTCCTTAGTGATTAAAGAAGATGTGGTATATATATAAATACACACACACACACACACACACACACACACACACGAGTGGAATATTACTCAGCCATAAAAAGAACAAAATAATGCTGTTTGCAGCAACATGGATGGACCTAGAGATTGTCATACAGAGTGAAGTAAGTCAGACAGAGAAAGACAAATATCATATCATTTCGCTTATATTTGGAGTATAAAAAAAATGATACAAATGAACCTATTTACAAAACAGAGATAGAGTCACAGATAAACAAACTTATGGTTACCAAAGGGGAAAGGGTTGGGGAGGGATAAATTGGGAGATTGGGATTGACATATACAGACTACTATATTTATAATAGATAATAAGAACCTACTGTATAGCACAGGGAACTCTACTCAATACTCTGTACTGACCTATATGGGAATAGAATTTAAAAAAGAGTTGATAGATTTATGTGTATAACTGATTCACCCTGCTGTGCAGCAGAAACTAATGCAACATTGTAAATCAACCATACTCCAATTTTCACCAAAATATATTATAAAACCAGTAGATTTATTTTAATAAAATAAATTGGAAGTTCATGCATGTTTTATCTAAAATCAACTTCCTAGTAATTTTGGTTTTGTGGTATAGTGAGTTATATTTAATGCAATACAATAGTTTTAGGCTCTCCATCTGTTCCAGATGTTCACAATATTTTACTGTGTTATAATTTATGTGTAGTAAGTTACTGAATGGATGTCGCCACCCTCATTCCATGGCACAGGTCTCACTCTTTTATATCTGTACCACTGCACTGCCTCTGGAAAGAGGCAGAGACAGAGAGGATGCTCTGCTCTTTAAAGGATGGTATTGTCCAAGGTTCGTTCTAAACATGCATGCAACAGGAACTTCAGAATGCCTAATATTTGAGTGGTGCTATTTAACCAAGCCAAATAATTTAAACTTCTATCTGGTTTTCAATCACTGGCTTTCATATATTACATATTTTTTATGTATTCAAATTTATTTTCTGAAAAGTAAAATAGAATTATTTACCATATTTTAAATTATATCTAAAATGTAACAAAATGAAATTTTTGACAAAGAGTGTATAAAGATGGAGTTGCTGGGTAGAATGAGACAGTCAGCATAGTGTAGAAAATCTCTGGCCCTGGAATCTCACAGACCAGAATCATAATTCAAATTCCTCTATTTGCTAGTTGTGTGACCTACAGAAATTACTTGATTTCACTTATACTCAACTTCCTCATCTGTAGCATCCAGATGATAATATTACTTATTTTAAAGGGTTCTTGTGAGTGTAAGTGAAATGTTTATAAAAAAATTATTTATCTCTGTGCTCAGCATAAAGTATGTGTTAAATAAATGATACTTATTATCAATTATGTCCCTGTTGTTTTCTAAAGAATGTTTCTAAGGGCAATTTAATGACTCTTTTAGCTGTAGTTTTGGGTTTTTTTTTTTTTCTTTTTTAAACTAATTTTGTACAGTCACAAAAATAGAAATTCTTTCATCATTAATGTTTTCAATCTGGGAGATATGCAGAGAAATATTAGCATCTCTTACCTTAATATACTATAAAATGTCCTTTTCCACATACCTATCTGTATGTCAATCATATGTACACAATCTATGTATCAATATCATGTAAGTAGTAAAAGATAATATAATATTTTTAAAACACAGCTCAATTTTCATGAGATATTTACTATGTAATTTTACACCTATTTAATCATTAAAAATATGTCTAGCACTTTTCATTATTCTCATTAAGTGAAAGAGTGGATTGGTGATGTTGTCACTATATTTGTCAGCAACTGGAGAAGAATCGCTTATCAACTTCCGGGCTCTATTTTGGAGCCAAATGCTCTAAATTAGCATTGTAATATCATTCCAGCATTAGACATGGATAAATTAGTTGTCTCTCCCTGTTGCCTAATTTGTGTAACTGATCTGTACGTAAACAAAAGTAGTTTAAATTACTAGCATCAAAGCAGTATGCCAGACAAATTAGCTTCTTCAGTTTCAGGGGACAGGTTTATAATATCTGAGTTTCCATCATGATATTTGTAAATTAAATGGGCCTCACAAACCACTACTGATGAAGTACTAGGATCATTTTATTATTGAAATAAGATCCTGAAGTAGAAAATTATCTAAAACATATTTTCTCCTTTTCAGAAGACAAATTATGCATTTAGAACCCAGACTCTTTTATTTTCTAGCTCTATCTGAAAAAATATATTGATTTCCTAGCTTGTCTTAAAAAACAGTAAAACAAATGTTTATTCTATTGCTGCCACTCCTGAATGTGTATTTGGACATAATTTTCTTTGATCGTACAGAAATTTAAATATAAAAAAAGATTGAAAGATGTGTTTTAACACTGCAATTCATAGGTCTGTTTAGTATGATGATCCTTGTATTTTGAAACATAGCTTCTCCATATGGAACAAGTAAATATATATTTTTTTTCAATATTGAAGAACATCATGAGATTTATTTCTTATATGAAACAACATACCAATTAAAATATAATCCCAAAGATGTTATAGTGTCTAATTCCACATGGTGAAAATTTGGAATGAAATGCAAAATAGATAGATTGTTAAAAACAAACTACTGAACGCTTTATGGAGGAAAAGATAAACTTGAAGGATGAAGGATGGATTGACATTGTTTTCAACAACCCAGCTTCATTATTCTCAGCATGTAATATATTTATAATATTCTATTAAACAATTGAATTAAAAGTTAATTTCTCTCCTATTGTTGCATGTTCATGTCATGAATAGAAATTATTTTAAAAATTATAAGAGAAGTATTTATAAGACACCAAACTGCCGGGGAAATGATTCACTCTTCATATTGGCAGTATTATATCTTAACATCCCCATTGATAATATCAAAATAATTCGCCATGACTAATGTTAGTATAATGAGCCAACAGATACAATAATGGTTTGCTACTTATTATTTACTGTTCTCATTTAGGAATACTACAATGCAGTACTATTACTTTTCTCATAACATGAATGAATTGAAATATAATTTTGAAAGAATAAGTATAAATTAAATGGTATGCATTTTCTATATGATGGTTATATGTTTTTTTTTTCTTTTTCCACTTGTCGTAAACATAATATTAATGTTAGTTTTCAACCTTATAGCTCAGGCAAGTGATGGCTTGTGCGTATTGTTAGAAGAGTCATTGAGTAGGTACTAGACATTTTCTAAATTAACACCTTACAGATGTGGTTGAATCTAGAAATTCATCAAGCTATCTACTTTTCATGTCAGCTTATTCTCTACCCTTTTTACTGAAGTGCGATATATAATACCTTATTAGGAATTCTTGGTAGCAGGTGTGTTTAAGAATTCATAATCTCCCTAAATATATACTTGTAATACAATTCACTGGAGTCTATTCCATACTCTAGTTAGTAAATTTGTCTTCTGCAGGGTATGCAGTAGCAATTATGAAAGTATTTTCAGTGTATACAAGAATGAGCAAATATATAAATGTATTGCAGATAAGTTTACTTATGTATTGTAAACATGTATTGAAATATGTTTGTCACAGTTGGAGAAAGAAGGCATAAATATATTATAAGTATTACTTAGAATACTTTTCATTATTTATAATATTATAAGTAATGAAAAGAGGGAGGCTAGAATAATCCCTGTAGTACTGAATTAGAAGTATCAGCACGACTGATATATAGATACATATATTTTAAATATATAAATATATAAAAATAAAATTATATAGATTGATAGACATAGAAATTAGTATGAATGTGTGGGTATGCACAGTTTTGTGTGTATGTATGTATATATATACTATATATATGTATACACACACACACTCACACACACACATACACGTTTCTATGCTTAATCCACTCAAAGGGCCTAGGACCAATGATACTCCAGTAGCAATGAGCACAACTAGTGTCCAGATCATGGTTTCTAAATACCATTCTCCAATTCAAAAAACCAGGGCTACTTAAAGGAAGTACTTGATTCCAGAGCTGTTTTAGTGAAAATACAAAAGGTAAGTCTATCTCATGGTGCCAGAAACACAGAATTATTCCAAAAAGAATGAAATCATGGCAAAAGAACAGTGGAGCTAACCTGAAGAAAATCCTGAAGGCCAAAGTAGAATAATGAATAATTTAAGCAGCAAAGTAAATAATGTTAGTATTGAATTATAAGCAACAGAATAAAGTAGGTATCTATGAGTTCATACTCATACTCATAGTATTAGGGATAGATATAACTAAGGAATTTAGTAAGTGACAATGCACCAAAATTATTACACTCCTTACATTATTTGTAATGTTTGGTTAGTAAGTATATATGTTTTGTTTTAATGCACATGTTATTTTTATTATATTATAAAGAATTTGGTGTGTTAGAATTGTGTTTGAATAAATTACCAATTTGCTACTCATTATGGAACTCTTCCAAAAAATGTAATATTTTTGAGAATTTTTAAGTAAGAATTTGTAAATAAGTATAAGATGGTCAGGAAGGTTCTCTGAGAAGAACACAATCCGAACACAGTTCTCAATCTGAAAGTTGAGAATGCTTCAGCTATGTGAAGAAAAGAGAGTGTTCGCGGCAAAAAAAACAAAAAACAAAAAAACCAAAACAACAAAACAATTGGCAAGTCCCAGAGATTGAACCTTCAGAAGACTGAGGCAGTTGGGTACCATGATTGAGGGGGAGAAGGGGGCAGTGTACGTAGAGATCCATTGTCCTAGTCCAGTACCTTCAAAAACAGACTCTGTGACAAAGATGTTCATGTAGGAATTTTTTTTAGAAGTGCTCTCAACAGTAAGAGCATAAAGAAACATTGAACCGGTATGTGTTATGTGTATGTCATATATCATAGATCATATATATCATAGATCATATATCTATGATCATATATACCATAAAAGGTTGCATTGTCAGGGGAAGGGAGAACTGGAGTGTTTTATACACTGACCTTTACATGCTTTGATGAAATGTAAAACAAGTCACTTCTGCTCGTAGCTCATTGGTAGAGCAGTTCTTTGGCCCTACCTAATTACATGGGGCCTGGAATATGTGTAAGAAACAGATAGAAAGTTTGGTGAAGCTATCCCCTCTGCTACAGGAGATAAAGGAAGTATTCCAAATAAGCAATATCTATCTACATCACCTATTATAGTTTAATCAAGGTATTGATAACATTTTTACGTGTCACCACATGTGAGATAAGCATTAAACAACAACATGTAGAGAATCAATACCTATTTGTTGAATTGAATAAATAACGTCTACATTTCAATGTGTATTCATTTTGTTTCAATTTTTATTTGTAATGCTATTTCAATAGTGTAGTCAAATTTCCTCCAAATGTGTCCTGCTTGTAAAGTTTTGTTCCCCAAATCTTAAATTAATTGAAATGTAAGCTTGAGTGTTTCAGCACCAAATAATTAATACATGTCTGAATAATTTGTTAGAAGGAAGGTGCTGAATAGATACACATTGTTTATGCATGATGATCTCCTCTTTTAGAAATATATCCCATGTGGATCTATTCCTCTTTTATTGTACTCAGCCTGTGTGAACTGACATATTTATTTCAAACATGTCTATTTCAGAGACAGAATATTACCATCAGCTTTCTTTACCATCCTTTGGCCTTACCAGAGGTAAACGGGGGTCAGATTTCATTTATCACCTGACTACTATGAGGCTTATTCTGATCAATAGATTGCGATGGTATTCTGAAGCCCCTGAAATATCGGCTCATATATCTACATAACCACAGATCCCTGAGTAAAGACTGGAAGACTGTGCATTTGTAATATAAAATATTTCTTGAAAGCTACACATTGTTGCATTATTTGCCTCTTTAAGTGCAAGTACCACTGATTTAGGATAATAAATCAGCGTAGAGTTTCCCGAAGTAAATGTGGAATGGGGTGTGACTGGAAGGGAACGTGAGGGAGATTTGAGGAATTGGGTTAAGAGTCACAACATTTTGGCATTAAAAAAAGCCTTGGTTTCTCAGGTCTAGAGAAGTTTTGCTACGCTATGAAGTAGGATGCTAGGTGATAGCTCAGAGATAATTGGAAGGAAACACGAAGGAAATTTCTTGGGAGATGGAAAAGTTTAATATCTTATTTGGGGTGATGATTGCTTGGGTGTATACACTGGCAAAAACTCATCAGTTGAATGCATAAGATCTGTGCATTTCATCATTTGTAAATTTTTTTCTCAGTAACAAAATACAATATAGCCTCCTTGGAAACTCCAGAAATTAAGCTGCCATCAAAAACTTGAAAGATGTGGTAATGATTCCTATGGCATTTCCATTTAATTCCTCAGTAGAATAAATGCAAGACTGAAGATATTGGAGAGTATCAGAAGTAACAATTGTATCAGAATTGATATTTTTACTAGGCAAATTATTCCAGTCCCTAGCACCTAGTATTCAGTTATTCCAAAGCAAAATAATGTAGTTCCTAGCCCCTGAAATGCATCCTTTCTTCTGGAAATAGATTTTTCTTTTTCCAACTACCTCTGGTAACAATCTACTTCAAGATAAGTTTGCTTTCACCTGAAATATGTCTTACATTGTCCAAATTTACTCTCATGGACCTTGACCATATAACTATTTCAAAAAATATTATACTATTTCATGACTTCCTTAATACTACGCTAGTAAGAACTAGGGCATAGAAATAGGCTGGTACCTTGAATGTCTTGGTAGTCACACATAAGCAAAGAGGGTTAAAGATAAATTATTTGAAATTACAAAGACCCACTGTATTAATAAATTCTAATGTTACCCAGTATTCTCTGGACATTTTTAAATATTCTCTCAAAATTAAAGGAAAAAGTAAGTACACTTACTAAATAAGATACCACCTCTGGTATCTTCTAATTCACTTGCCAGTTTAGAATGAGCCACAGAGCAAGGGAACGCTATCTGTTGCATACTGCGGTGCAAATGACCCTTCCCATTGGCTATTAAGGCTTTGCATACTCAATTGTCCTTGAGAATTCAGTAGCAGACAGAGATGCAATATTGATTCTGAGGGAAAAGAAAACGCAAAAACCAGAGTCATAGCATCAGCTCTTTACTTTTATGGGCAAAGCCATGCTTTGTTTTTGTACAAGTAACTCTTCTTTTGACAACATTTGTCTTCTCAGCAATACTAAAGAAACAAACAAAAAAAACCCAGATAAATAAACAAACATTCTCCCATTAGAAGCTCCAGAGATTCTGTTTCATTGGAGTGAACTGAGTCATGGTCACATCTCTGAATTAGTCACTATGGTCTGGGAAATGAAGTGTTTTTATTAGCTAGTCCTCAATCACATATGCCCCTGGAGCTAGAGTCAAGTATAGAACCACCTGACTCAAATGGAAGCTAAATCAAACATGAAAGCAGTTTAGTGTTAGCAAAAAATGAAATAAAATAAAAATAAAAGCAAATTCACTTCAGGTTTATATTTACCTATCATTGCAATTTCTCTGACTGGTGAGATCCAAAATTGCCTCTAGAGATCCAAAATTGTGTTTAAGTAAGAATGTGTCCTTTTATATTAAACGTGAAAGGTAAATAAACACTTCCATACACATTCATCATACTAAATATTAAAATAAAACTTTCACACTCACACTTTTCACACTTTTCCCACTTTCACACTCTTCATAGCTTTAGGTCATACTATTATTATTTTTTCCAGTTAAATGAGAAACAGTCCACATCTGTTCTTCTTTTATTATTTATCCATCTCTTGTGCCCTTGATCTCCCACCTCTGATGGCAGTGGTGTGGAATGACAATGAGAAGGAGACTTGTCCTCACCCTGTCAGATATTTTAGGAGAATTTGACTGGCATCTGAACACTTTTTGTGATTCTAAGCAGAAAAGATTTCTTATTCATATAATAGTCTCGGAATATTTTTGATATATGTCTTTTATATTTTATTTTTCTGACTTCTTGCTATACATCTTTAATTCAAGTGGCTTTATAACTTGTGAATTAGTATGAATAAAGTATAGTAATATAGACGTAAGGAGTATAAAGAAAGCTAAACATAGGCATAAGGGTTTCAAAATTCCATCACTTCATTGAAATTTACAGAGAACAACATGGCAATTATTTTGATTATAATTGTGTTAATTACAATAATATATAAAATTATATTTCTAAAATCCAAAATCAAATCAATAAATATCTTCTAGGGACTTCCCTGGTGGTGCAGTGGGTAAGACTCCATGCTCCCAATGCAGGGGGCTGGGGTTCGATCCCTGGTCAGGGAACTAGATCCTACATGCATGTCGCAACTAAGAGTTCACATGCCGCAGCTAAGGAGCACGCCTGCTGCACCTAAGACCTGGCGCAACCAAATAAATAAATAAATAAATATTAAAATAAATAAATAAATAAATATCTTCTACCTGATAAGATAGCTTCATTTTAGCTTTAACTGTTTCAAAGACATTTTCTTATACCTTTTTAAAGTATAATTTTTGTTTATGAAAAACATAAAATCCCACAATCTTCGCGAACACCATCAGCACAATTGCTGTGCATGGTCAATTTAACAGAGTAACCTAAAATGGTTCTCTGAGGGTATGATTCTTTTTCCAGAGGTTTAGGAGTGCAGGATATAAATAGAATGAACAAGATCTTCCTATTTTCATGTATTTTTACCTAGGGAATAAGTTATACTATATATGAAACCAAGCATATCCACAGATGGGGTGAAAGCTAATAGGCAATATAAGGATAAGAAAAAATTACTGACAAATAACAGGAACCTTGGTGATATTGTGTAACATTTATTTTAAAGATGAAGAAACACTCTAGATTGATTTTAATAGCTAGGAGCAAGGCGTGAGGAAAAGTGGCAGGAGATTAGCAGGAAGGAAATAACTGTTTATGAAGTTCTTTCATCACGTTAGGCTTAATCTTCCTTCTTCCACTTAATTTTGTCAGCAACATTTTGAGGTTGCTGTTATTCAATATTTATTTCCTGAAAGCTAAAGCTGTGTTAAGTAACTTCCAAAACAATGTTTTAGAGTTAGAGTGGTCAGAACAAAGAAGGAAATGGTGAATATATTATTGTTTTCCATAGCTAGCACCAAAATTCCTTTTGAAGGAGAATTTTGTTTTTATAGACAAATCAGAGCAGAAGACATGGACTTTGGGAATAGGTGGAGGCAGGAGCTCAAACCACAAAAGAAAAAACACTTAAAAGACCAATGTTTTTTATTAAAAACAAAATTGAGAGATCATTACTTTGGTTTGCTTATGGAGGAAAAGTCAAAAAAAAGGAGAAAAAAAAAAAAGTAAGCAAAAATTGAAAGCAGATAGTTTTGTAAAACTAGGCTCTATATGATCAAAAAATACAGAGAAGACCCTAGATAGATGAAGAAAACTTTGAAGAACAAGTATTCTGCGTGCAAAGTGATGTGCTTTGTGTTCCTCAAATCCTCAGTTTTGTTGTTGTACTTGTGTGGGGAGTTTGGTGACATTTGAACATAGGTCTCGTTTCCAACCCTGGGAGACATTGTGTGAAGCAAGCGCACATATGTGAAAAGAAAAGCCTTGGGTTTGAGGCTTCTCGATTTTTCACAGAATTTGTTCTTCTTGTCGGTTTACCTGGATCTTAAGAATCAGAAAATGTCAGCTAACACCTCTCTTTTGACTTGTTTTCTAAGCTGAGCAGTAAAAAAAAATGACTTATAGAAAAGCATAATTTAGGTAAATTTGGTCTGAAATATTACTAAAAAAACTTTTGGAAATTTAGAGTGAATTAGTGAGAATCTAACTAAATACATTTTCTAAAGAAAGAAAATTATGCAGTCCAATTTGTTTAAAATACGTATTTTAAATTAAAGTATTTCTAAGTAAAGACTATGTCAGCTTGTTTCAATAAATAAATAAAATACATTTGTAATTAGGAGCATCTGTTTGGTTATAAACACACATATGCTACAGCCCATAAACTGAGATTATTCTCTTAAGTAACATATTCCCTATAGTACTACTTATAATTTGAGTCTCTTTAGAAAAACAACTTTTTAAAATGTATATTAAGGTCCTGCATTACATAACGGTTAAGACCACAGGATATATATACAAAAGAATATGGTTCAAATCCTGGCTCAGCCACCTTCAATCTGTGAAGACTTGGGCAAATTTATTATCTTCTCTGAGCCTTTGTTGCCTCTACAAAACAGTGGTGTTCCGGCTCTCCAGCTCTGTGTAATGAACCACCCCAAGCTTAGAGGTAAAAACAACAAGCATGTTCATATGCTCACAGCTCTATGGGAGAGGAATTTGGTCCTGGCACAAGGGGACTGTTGTCTCTGATTTACAATATCTGGGGCCTGTGCTCAGGTTTTCCACGGGGTTCTGACGGGATTTCTTCCTGACCATAGCTGCCACCTCAATGCTCTTGACCTCTCTTTCTGTGTGTAGCATATCATATTTCAGGATCTTTCTTAGTCGCTTGAGCTTTTCAAAGTATGGTGGTCTCAGGGATGTCACAACATCTTACATGGTGGCTGATTTCTGAGAGACAGGAAGAAGAAGCTGCCAGGCCAGTGAAGGTCTATGACAAGAAATGGTACAGTGCCACTCCCACTGTGTTCTTTATTAAGGAATTCACAGGGCCCCACCAGAGTCAAGGCGGTGGAGAATAGACTAGACAATCTGATGAGGAGTGGAGAAGTCATACTGCAGAAAAGCATGTTCAGTAGGAGGTATGGTTCTTGCTATTTTTAAGAAATACAATATATCATGTGGGACAATGATGCGTATTTTATGAGGGTTTTGTGATGTTTAAAAGATGTATCAGTTTTACATTTGGTAGTGTATATATATCCATGCCACTCTCTCACTTTGTCCCAGCTTACCCTTCCCCCTCCCCGCGTCCACAAGTCCATTCTCTAGTAGGTCTGCATCTTTATTCCCGTCCTGCCCCTAGGTTCTTCATGACCATTTTTTTATTTTAAGATTTCATATATATGTGTTAGCTTATGGTATTTGTAAAAAAAAAAAAAAAAAAAAAAAGATGTATCAGGTACTGATGAACCTAGTGGCAGGGCAGGAATAAAGACGCAAACACAGAGAACAGACTTGAGGACACGGGGGTGGGAAGGGGATGCTGGGATGAAGTGAGAGAGTAGCACTGACATACATACACTACCAAATGTAAAATACATAGCTAGTGGGAAGCAGCCGCATAGCACAGGGAGATCAGCTCGGTGCTTTGCGACGACCTAGAAGGGTGGGATAGGGAGGGTGGGAGGGAGGCTCAAGAGGAAGGGGATATGGGGATATATGTATACATATAGCTGATTCACTTTGTTTATTATACAGCAGAAACTAACACACCATTGTAAAGCAATTGTACTCCAATAAAGGTGTATCAAAAAAGAAAAAAGATGTAAAAAAAGGACAGATGCATCAGGGTCTGGAACACACCAAGCACTCAATAAATGATGGCAGTATATTAGATTGAATAGCTCAGTTTGGATTATTATAAAATCTCAAATAGTAATAAAGAAATTAGGACTATTTGAAGAATAGTGTGATTTGACGGTAGTGCTAAATCAAAGTGAAGAGAAAATTTAAATGATAGGATTCTAGTATAAAATACATAAACCCTCAGAACAATGTTTAGAATTATTCTCACAAACAGCATGTGTTAATACCATCAATGGTTCTTGTTGTTCCAATCTCCCCAGGAGAGCAGGGGAGTGGGCAGTCCTGAGGCTCACCTGCGTGGGAAGTTGTTGAAGGGTCAGGAGACAGGATATGGTTGCAAAGGGAAAGATTTCTAGTGGAGAAAACTCAGAATGATGAAAACCAAGGCATCAGGAAATCCAAAGTCCTTTGGGAAATGCCAGTTTTAGTTTTTATTACAGAAAATTCCACACGCTAGTGACCAGAAACAGAAATTGAAGTAGGCGGTCAAGGAGTGAACTGTATGGAGTTGGCTTAAATTAGGTCCAGATACAGATGGGGTAGCAATGGTGGGGTCAGTTGTCATGAGTAACGTTGGGCCTTCAAACTTACTTTATTTGATTGAAGATATATTTCTCTCTCACTTTTAAAACGAACAACCAAGTCTAATGCAAGATTTAGGGAGACAACCTGAGCTGAAATAAATATTTAGCAAAATAGTAGCCTCAAGTTTTAGCCTATCCTATTTATTAACATTAGACAAAAGGTTCCTTTCAGTTTGGGTTTACCTTTGTGACTTCTTCTGGTTAATTTGTCAAAAGGACAGCAAGCTGAAAAATAGCCAAAAAATAGCCTGACTAATGTGAACTGTTCTGACTTATCAGAGATTGAAATTGTTGGAGTATGTCTATCTCTCTAACTTTTTCTGGTAAATCTGGGTAAAGAAAGGATATTTCAGGAGCATGAGTCACAGTTTTATTTATAGTGGCACCTATGTTTTTACTTGCATTGGCTTGCCACAGACTTGGGGAAGTAAAGCATTATTTGTTTCCAGTTTGGTGCTAATGTACATGACTAATGCACTAATAAATATTGCAAGCAAATCAATTGCACTTCCTAATAGTAAGGTGAACAGCAATAGCATTTTATGCAAGATCATAGGAGACTGAGCACTAAACCTGAAAAGGGAAGATTCTAACCCTGACATTTCATTATTTCTTGGGATTTGTGCATCTCCCTTAATGTACGGTTAATGTAATGTGAGGTTATGAATCTTTCTTATGGTCTTCCTTTATATCCTTAAAGTAACAAATCTCAAGTTGTGACTCTAGCAGAAAGCATTCACAGAATTCTGACTAGGAAACTAAACACTCAGAAATTTTCATACTTTCTTGGGGAAAATGTATAAATCCTATTTCTTTTTTCATTGGAATATATACTTTGGGTGAATAATGTCTGACATATATTTGTTGCTAGTAAAATTCTCAGAATCTGTCCCATTCAGTTCATTGTTTCTGCCAGGGAAGCATGGGGTTGAAATAATAAGAAAGAATAAACAATGGAAATATTGGTTTTAGCAGTAAATGCAATATGATTGATCATCTCAGGACTCTCTGTGCCCACTGAGTTGTATTCCCAGCATCATTTAAAAATGGCTCAGCACCTTACATGACCAATCACTTTGGCTGTAAGGCAGCCAAAAGAGAATGGAGTCTCTTCAGAGGCTTTGAAACATGTACAAAGGAGCATTTTCCATTCATTTTAAATCTGAATGGTACTAAAATGTTCTTTCTCAGAAAAATTCACTTTCCTACATAAAATACACAAATATTTTTTCCTGTGGTGTATAGATTGATTGACACTTAGGGAATGATATCTATCAGTGTGTGTGGAGGGGGTGCGGTGTATGTTTAACCACTAGTTAAAAAGTTTCTTTCAGCCCTATATCATTATTGTTCACATCCACCAACCAAAGATCAAAAATGACACTCTTGCACTCAAGCCAGGTCAGTTTGTTTAGCTGTCTGCAGCAATGGGGAACACACACCAGGGGAAATTGTGTGTTCCCTAGCAAGAGGGAGTTGAAAGGACTTCTAGGGTTTGGGTTACATTCAGTAATTTGATGAAGAAATTTGAGAAGTAGGGACCAGAGCTAGATTGGATACTGTCAAAAAGTGGGGAAATATGTTGAGTTTATGTTTTAATCATTTTTATCCAGGCGGAAGGATGATTAAGTCAGGGGAAATGGAGGCATTGATAAAAAAGTAAAAGCAATCATTGCTCAGAAGGAGGGGATTAGTCATGTTTGCAGCTACATTATGGTCTTGACTATGTCCTGTGAGAAACAATGTTTATGTTCTAAGGATCTGATTCTCAGCAGGGCTGATTTTCACTTACTCATTATGCTGGAAAAATATAGAAAAATTATTAACTCACACTATATCTTTTTCAGAGGTATAAATTTGTCAGGATTTCAAAATTCTTGAGAAAATCAAAATTAGAAATAAATCTGTTAGAGCAGTTAGACCAAAACTACTTTAGAGAGATATAGATAGATAGATATAGATATAGATAGATATAGATATAGATGATATAGATACAGATATAGATAGATATAGATATAAATAGATATAGATAGATGTGTAACATATAATAAGGTATATATCTTTATTATATATAGGTATTATATAGATAAAATAGATATAGATTATATATAACAACACATCATCATATAAATTTAAGAGTCAAGCTGTAAGAAAGGTATTGCAGTTACAATGAGATTTATTGTTATAATACTGCAAAAATTCCCAGGACAATAATTTGGTGCACAATTCAGCCTCTGTGTTTGTAGAGATTTGTTTTAGAGTTATTGACAGTTACAAAACACTGTTAATCCTAAACCTGGGAGTAAGAAAGTTTAAGGCTGAGCTTCAGATACTACATAAAATAAAATAACCCAAAGGACAATTTGAAACTTCCTATAGAGGGGAGACAAAAAGAAGATAAACAGGGCTCCAACTTCATCTGCTTTGATCAATCCTCACAGAGACACATATAATAACATCTCAGGACTTTCGTATGGACTAAAATACCACTGTCCTCTTCCTGCCTTGTCCTTTTCGTGCTCTCCCATTTTTCAAATTCCTTTCATCCTTAGTGTTCGGATACTACTACTTTTACAATTTGACAAAGAGAGGTGTGCCTGAGGCTGTGATAGTCAGCATGTTGAATATATTTTTAAAAAGAGAGAGAGAAAGAAAAAGAGAGCAATAGCAAAATATCATCATGACACATGCTCATTCCAAAGTGAGGTCCACAACTGCAAGAAAATATCTGCCTTTGCTCGCCATTAGAACCTCAGTATCTAGTACAGTACTTGACATGGTGTAGTATTCAAGATATTTGTGACATGAATAAATAAATCCATGATGAAGAATCTAGGTTAATGTGTCATAATAGTGTACTACATGTAGCAGTGTTAACAGACCCCCAAATCTCAGTGATTTACAACAAGAAAAGTTCATTTCTCACACATTCTACATAACCATCATGGGTTGGCTGGGGATGTATTTTGCATTGACTGCTTTTGTAAATTGGGCTAATGGAAGAACTTCTGTCCTGGAAAGTAGCTAACTGATAAGGTAGAGGAAAAGAATGACAGTACTTATAATTTTCTGCCACATTTCATTGGCCAAATCAAGTCGTAAGACCAAAACTAACAGGTAGAAAACAATTACAGTACCTCAGAAAAGGCAGAGACTATTTGTGAATGATTATGTAATATTCCATTTTCATCCTAGCTAATACTAAAATATTTGAAAAAAACAAATCAGAAAGAGACTCATAAGATTTTGTTTCTAAAATGATTAGGACTAGAAAGTCATTTTAGGATTTATCCTAATACTTTCAACTGCCCCGTCAGGAGAAAAGCTAAAGGATCACATGCAGGCATTAACAGATTAAAACAGGATTCTTTTAAACTGTGTATAATCACTTGCATGATAAGTAACTTTGGGATTTAGAACTTTTTTACATTTACAGAAATAAATTACATGATGCTTTTCTATATCCCCTGTAAAGATAAATTTATTTACTTTATTTATTTATTTTTGGCTGTGTTAGGTCTTCATTGCTGTGTGTGGGCTTTCTCTAGTTGTGGACGGGGCCTACTCTTAGTTGTGGTGCATGGGCCTCTCATTGCGGTGGCTTCTCTTGACAGAGTTCCAATGCTTCAAGTTTTGAAGAAATTTGAGGGAATGAAACACAGCTAATTTGAATGATTGAAAGCACAGGTATCCCACAGGTAACCTATTCAGTGTGCATATAGTTCAAAGAAGGAGCATCCTATTACTAACACAAATACCTCCCAGTATATAAAGAGTGACAGACTATCAGGGCATCAGTAAAATTACTGTGAATCTGACACATTCACTAAAACTCTTTCAGTCTCTCCTAACTACAAGTGGTTAAGAATAGAGTTTTGGGCTTCCCTGGTGGCGCAGTGGTTGAGAATCTGCCTGCCAATGCAGGGGACACGGGTTCGAGCCCTGGTCTGGGAAGATCCCACATGCCGCGGAGCAACTGGGCCCGTGAGCCACAACTACTGAGCCTGCGCGTCTGGAGCCTGTGCTCCGCAACAGGAGAGGCCGCGATAGTGAGAGGCCCGCGCACCGCGATGAAGAGTGGCCCCCCACTTGCCACAACTGGAGAAAGCCCTCACACAGAAGCGAAGACCCAACACAGCCAAAAATAAATAAATTAATTAATTAATTAAAAAAAAAATATGTACTTAAGAATAGAGTTTTAACCAACTTGAATTTTTTATTCTTCTGCTGGTAGCAGTCATTTTCCCATCAGGCAATTTCACGGGTGACACTTGTGTTAAAGAATGAGAATGCCAATGGCAGTTGTTTTAGGTGAGCTTAATTAACAAGGTGTTTAACAATTATTATAGTTTGCCAATTTGAAGAGAATGCATTTATGATGCTTCTCTTCCTTGAACAATAAAAATGTTGTGTTAAATAGCTGCCTGTCTCCAAATGATGTTCATCTTTAAAGACCTAAAGAAGCCTCCCACTTTTGCATAATGTCCTTCCCATTTATTCTAAATCCCACTGATCTCTTTTTTTCTGCATAGCACTTTAGTGTGTGAACTACTGATTTGTTATTTAATAATGTGCAACAACTGGAATTGTTCCCAGGGTAACCTGGCTTCTACAAAAATAGTTTTTACTCTCCCCATCTTTATTCATGCGGATTTGAGCTAGCAGGTGCAGACGGAGCAGCCACCACAACCTCATCACCTACCATGAGGAATTCACTATGCTAGACCTTTGATTTCATTAATTAGTAATAAATCCCACTGAGATGTACAGTTCCAAGCATAGTTCTAATCTCTTGGAATATGGAGGTGAACAATATAGACAGAACCTTTATATTTGTTCTTACTATTTAATAGGTACAACAGCTTTGTAAGTTTGGTATTATCTTTTTTGTAGATAAGATAAATAAGTTGGGTACCTAGGGCAGGAGTGAGTGACTTTCTCAGGTCAAGCTACTAGTAAGTAGCAGAGTGTTTTCCTTTGCTTGGGCCGCCATCACATTTGCTTTCTCACAGCATTAAAGTTGGTGGACTGTGGTCTCCCTTTTCAGGTTTTCCACTTCCATCGTGATTTACTGCATGTTGGCCTGTGAGTCTATTCCTCAACAAGGCTGTTTTCTCCTTCACTTTTTAAAAAACAGCTTTATTGAGGTATAATGGATTTACAACAAAAATAAATAAACTGGATGTATTTAATGTATACAATTTGACGAGTTTGGAGATATGCCTATACCCATGAAGATGTCACCACAATCAAGGTGATAAACATTTCCATCACCTCCAAAAGTTTCCTCTTGCTCCTTTTTTGTTTGTTTTTGTTGTAAGAACACTTAGCATGAGATCTACCCTCTTAACAAATTTTTAAGTGAACAATACTGAATTGTTAATTATAAGCACTATGTTGTATAGCAGCTCTCTAGAACTTATTTGTGTAACTGAAACTTTATAAGTATTGAGGAACAATTCTTCATTTCTCTCTTCCCCTAGTCCTTGGCAACCACTATTCCATATTCTGTTTCTAAGAGTTTGATTATCTTAGATTCTTCATATAAATCGAACCATGCAGTATTTGTCCCTCTGTGACAGGCTTATTTCACTTAGCATAAAGTCCTCTAGATTCATCCATGTTGTTCCATATAGCAAGATTTCCTTCTTTTTTAATGCTGAATAATATTGCATTGCATGTAGAGACAAACTAAATGTCCATCAAGGCATGAATGGATAAAGGAAACACTCCTTCATTTTTGGTAAGACATTTTTCCTAACATTATTCTACCATTTGCATCCTGAGTCATGGTGAGAACCCGTAGACCTAACAGTCTCTGCATCACTGAGGATGGGTCATTTAGAGACTTGTTCCTCACAGCATCATGGATGCCAACTTAAAGACACTTATGAATGACACAGTTTTCTTGCTTATCAAAAACAAAACAAAACAAAATAATCTTTCAGCGTTAAATTGCTTAAGAATTTTGAAGCAATGAAAACCACCTTGGTTACAACTGTATATGAAAAAATCAAATGCCATCAGCAGCAAAGTTTTCAAATAAATATAACTGTAACAGCTATTTAAGCCATTTTATTCTAATTGTGTTTCATATCAGCATTCTCATCATCATCATCATTATAAGGAACATACATTGTTCAAAACCCATTTTGGACCACATGGCATAAACATTGTTCCTGCTTATATTAGTCAAGATTCTCTGTAGAAAGAGAACCAATAAGATATTTAAATTATGGGTATATATCTATATCAATTGATATAGCTATCAATCTGTCTATCCATCTATCTATCATCTATCTATCTATCTATCTATCTATCTATCTATCTATGTATCAATTAGAGTGAGAAAGATTTTAAGAAATTGGCTCACAGGATTGTGAAACTGGCAAGTCCAAAATTGAAGGAATAGTTGATATTCAGTAATAGGGAAGCATAATTACCTTTTACTTAGGTGACCTCAGTCTCCTTTCTCTTAATTCATTCAAATGATGGGAAGCGGCCCATCCACACAATAGACAGTAATCTGCTTTACTCAAAGGCTACTGATGTGAATGTTAATCTCATCTAAGAAAATACCTTCACAGCAACATCTGGACTGGTGTTTAACCAAGTAGTTAAGTGCCGTGGCCTAGCCAAGTTGACACATAAAATTAACCATCACACAGACATGGTTTCAGAGCCAAGTCTGCCTCTCCAGAAAGCCTCAGCTCTTTCCATTCAACTTGCTGACAAGCACCATGGTCTGCATATAGAGAAAGAGCAATACTTTTGATTGAATGCATAAAATACTGTTATTTTTTAACAGTATTTTACATACTGTTAAATATGTATTTAAAAGTGCTTTTAAATACACATTTAATACAAACACAAAAAGACTTTTATTTCCTTCTCATTTTACATGGTATTATTTATTATTCTAAGTTAAATTAGAACCTCAGTGTGATATAACCATTTTGGTTTGTCTCTTGATACTTAATGAAAGTTATTTGCTACGAAGACTACCCAAGTCAAAGTGATTATAATCAGTTCCAAAGTTATATTTTGATTGCAATAAATAGATTAAATGTTCATTAATATTGAAGCCAGCATGCTAAATCTACTGTTCTTTCCTCATTTACTTTTATTAGCATTTTAAAAATTTTTAGATAAGGCCTGATTAATTTCAACTACATTCAGAGAACCTGTTTTGTTAGAATAAAATACAAGAAATCATGAAATGTGCACATTAAGGGGAAAAAATGTGTTTTGAGGAAAATAATACACTCTGATTCTCCCATTCATTCACCTTAGATCTTTTTTTTTTTTTTTTTAATTTATTTATTTATTTTTTATTTATTTCTGGCTGTGCTGGGTCTTCGTTTCTGTGCGAGGGCTTTCTCTAGTTGCGGCAAGCGGGGGCCACTCTTCATCGCGGTGCGCGGGCCTCTCACTATCGCGGCCTCTCTTGTTGCGGAGCACAGGCTCCAGACGCGCAGGCTCAGTAGTTGTGGCTCACGGGCCTAGTTGCTCCGCGGCATGTGGGATCTTCCCAGACCAGGGCTCGTACCCGTGTCCCCTGCATTGGCAGGCAGACTCTCAACCACTGTGCCACCAGGGAAGCCCACCTTAGATCTTTTGACGTAACAAATTCCCCAGTGGGTCCACCTGTCTCCTTAAGCTACTCCTTAAATTCTCCTACCTCTGAATGTTCCTTTGTTTGATGTTAATCAGTTAACATAAAACTTAAATCTGTGAGAATTTTTGCTGAAGTAAAATATTTAAATGTTCAATAGTTAATTTAAACTATTTGACCCACTTTATAACAATTCATGTAGAAAACAAAACACCAGCAAAAATATGGTTAAAGAGTTACATCATATAAATAAAAGTAAGCAATGGGACTTTCATTTCTTGATTTGTGCTTTTAGGCACCACCTCTTGTTTTAATGTCAAACCTAAATATATATTTGAATTTGTGATATGGGGTGAGTGGTTTTTGGATAAAACAAATTTAAGCTCTTTAATGTTTCTCTTTTGTTTTCTTTTATCCATATCTAAAAATATAGTTTAATCATAGCTGAGGCTTCTAACATACAGTCAGATTAATAAAGCATTCAAATTTCTTTTAATTCTCATATCATCCATACAGTCAAAGTATTCATATATAATTTCCATTTGAATGTTCCTTTGTTTCCAATTTAAATAATGTCATTGATTTAAAAAAATCTTTCTTTAGTTAAATACTTACCTTCAAATTCAGATCTATTCTTACTTCATGAAGATATTGGAAAATTATCTTAGATGTCTAATGACTAAGAAATACCATTTTAAATGCTGTATTGGTTTAGGTTGTTTTTAGAATTGGTTGGTTATAAAATGTATAGCAAATCTGATCTTTTTCCTCAAAAATATGGTAAAACTTCCAGATATGTAAAATAGTACTTGGAGAATGATATATCCATTAGTAGTCAACTCTTACCTGGGTTACTAGAAAAGAACAAATCTCCATGCTGACTGTTTTATCCTCAAGAGACCATTTTCCACACTGCAGTCAGAAGGATCTTTTTGAAGTGGAAATCTGATTACTTCTCTCTCCTGCTTAATCATCTCAATAGCAATCCAATGCTCTAATGATAAACAACAAAACCCTCAGCAAGGTCTCAAGGCTCAAGCTAACTATTCCCTACTTGGCTCTTGGGCTCATCTCACATCCTTGCCCTTGCCTACTGTGTGTTATTCTCACTCATCTTCCTCTATTTCTTCCCGCAAGTGTCATGCATACTCCCACAGTAGGGCCCTGGAGCCTGCTGTTCCCTCTGCCAGGAACACTTTCATCCCCCTCCTTCATTTAGGTAGCTCTGACTTTTTCTAGCAGATATCCCTTTAACCAGCAGTTCTTTAGCGAGTCCTCCCCACAGCTCCTTGATTGGACAAAACCTTCCTATTATGCTCTCCATAGCACTATTTACTTCCCTCATGTCACTTAACAACACCTACAAGTTTTCCTTATTTGAATATTTTAAATGTCTATCTTTCCCACTGATCTACAGGCTTCATTGGAAGAGAGACCATGTGTTTTGTGAACACAAGTGCGTATTTAGAATCTACCATATGATGTATGATATGTATATATATATATATATAGTGTATAGTAAGTGCCTATTAAATATTGGTTGAATAAAAATTTGTAAATTAACACAGGTATAAATTGTGTTTGTGTCACCAGCGGAACAGCAATTTCCTCTTTTCTTGCCTATTCTAGGGAAATAATTCAGTTGAGAGACATAGACAGTTTAAGTAGCAAGAGTTTTATTAAGCAAAAGCGGAAGTACACTAGCGAGAAAGGATGAGAGCGGCTGTCTGGAAATCAGAAGTAGCCCCGCAATGGGGTAGGGTTGGGGCTTTTAGAGTGGTGGTCTCTCCCTGTGTCTTGCATCATTTGACTGACAAGTTGATTGACAGCTTTAGGTCATATAATTGTTCTTCTAGTGCAAGGCGCTTACCCGTAAGCACCCATGGGGAACAAAACCCACAACGCTAATTTATTACAAATACGGCATAATGAACCCGGCGTCACTCTGAGTCACCTTTTAGGTCTTGGTGCACCTGTGCCAAACTGTGCTGGCAGTTTTGTCTTGTTTGGTCCTGATAAGGCTGGAAACTTTGCATGGTTTTGACTAGAAGAGGGAGGATCTATGGGCGTGCTCTGATTACCAGTGTCCAGGTCGGGTAGGGAAAGATGACCCCTTCCAGGATGGGGCGAGACCCGCTCATGTCTGACTAGCTACCTAACATTGGTATGGTTTTGTATTGTGTGGAGGAAAAACTGGAGAAAAATAAATTTCTCCAAGAAGCGTTTCCTAGAGAAGTTGATAAATGAAGGTTCAAGAAAAATATCAAGAATATTTCAGTTAGAGGCATAACACCTATATAAAAGACTGAGATTATATCTGTCATAATTGAAGAATAGGTGATATTTTGAATGTCAGTTATGAAACAGAACATGATAGTCATCATGTGTTTTAAAAATACTCCTAGTATCATAGACTAATTTTTCGCAATACCCATTCATTCCTTCTTCCTTTTCGTGACTTGGACCATATCCTCCTGAGTGTTAGATGGGCTCATGACTGCCCAGCTAAAGCAACATTTCCAAACCTCCCATGTAGCTTTCCGTGGCCATCTAATTAGTTCTACCATTAGTATGTGCAACTTCTGAGTCTTGCCTTTAAAATGGTTGGGTGTTTATTTCCCCCTGCTCTTCCTCTCTTCTAATGGGCTCTGTGTGGATATGGCCCTACTAAGCCTGTTCTGACTCTACGGATGAGGAAAACACCCTAGGGGATGATGAAGCAACAAGATAGAAGGAACCTGAGTCCCTGGATAACCTCACAGAACACAGCTGACTCTTAGCCTTGAGTTGTGCCCTCTGCGTTTTGATATGAGGAGGAAAACAAACAAACAAACAAACAATCAAAAAACCCACCTCTGTCTTTTTTTTTTCTCTATATTTTAGCATCTCTTTATCACAGTCACTTAGTTTATTTCCTAGTTACTAAAACACACATTCAATTCTATTTATGTGGATTCATATGACTTTTAAGCTATACAGAAATAAAACAGAATTTATAAACTGGTATTCAATTTTTGCAGAAAAAATTGGACTTATAAATGTGAGGAATGTTCTGGTAGTCTTTTCTGGATTTATGCTGTTTTGTGTATAAGTTTCTTTTTTTAAAGCTAGAACACAGGCAAGATTTAACAAAGGACAGCGCTGTTACAGCTAGCAAGGTTAAGACATATTCCTAAGCTGAAATCATGTATGGAGATGAGGTTTTTCCAGAAGAGGGATGAGAGAAACTGGTAGTCATTGGACATAAACTACATGACTGGGTCTGTTTAGTGTGTCCTCAGCATTACCAGGACCAAAACCTTGTTTGCTATGAGTTAAGATATAGCACAGCAGTGACAACAAGGTTATGATAATAATAAAACAATACTGTACCTAAGTAAGATGATGTGATTTCTTGAAGAAATCACTGGTGTATATTGAATCCGGCATAAGTGAAACCTTCCCACTATTCCTTCCCTTCTTCTGAAGCCAGCTAAACTACTCTTGCTTCATTCTTCTCCTAATCCTCTTACATGGCATTCACTTGTACCATTCATACCATAGATTACAGAGTCTTATTGTATCTAGATCCTGCATAACTTCCTAACCTCATATTTTCCCACATACCTCTTGACCATTAGTATCCAAAAATAATGACCTCATTTTATAAAATTGAAAAATCAAGGGAAACAAAAAAAGGTCAAGATCTTTCCCACCTAGGATTTTTGTATATGCTTTCTCTTCATGAAATACTCTTCTGCAAAACCTCACATCTGACCTCTCCATCTGACTCCTGCAAGTGTCTATTCAAATATCACTTTCACAGAGAGACATGTCCTTATTAATCAAATGCATTTCCATTACTCTCTTTTATTATCTGTTCATTTTTCATCAATGGCACTTCACAAATTTTACAGTGGCTACATGTTTAACTTCCTATTTCCCCCATTGACCTGTAAGTATTGTAAAGGCAGGCACCATGCCTCTGTTGTTCACCACTGAATATGTAGAGTCTGATCTAGTGTCTAATCAACTCTAGGTCCTCAGTAAACTCCTATCGAACTATTAATTGACATAAAATGGAAAGAACCAGGAACATTGAAGCACTCCAACAAAATGAAAGTTAAAGTTTGATAAACAGTTATAATGATTAATAAAGAGAAGAAATGTAAAACACTGAAAACGTTTTAGGTGACAGATATTTTTTGGATATAGTAAATGTAGGGACAGCATCTGCCTGCTGCTAAGGATGTTACTATTGAAGTGATGCTCAAGTTTATCTATAGGAACAACTTGAAATAACCCTTTTCTAACATCCATGGATAGCAGCACATCTATCACCTTAGGAATATGAGAATATTTTGTAGTCAACAGGGATAGAAATCAGAAATGTAGAAGATAAGCTAGGGCTGGTGTAAGAATCTATATCAAGTAAAGGAATTTATATAGAAGAGACAGAAAGAGAGAGAAAACAAGAGTGAGAGTGACAAAGAGGGAGAGATGACTTCCCCACTTTACTCCTACAAGGAGCACGGCATATTTGATGGGACTGGCAATGAAACTTTCTTCATCCAGTGGCAGAGCCTGGATTTCACTTTAGGCCTTGTGTCTCCAGATTCTAGCTCTTAACCATTCTCCATCATTGTGCCATTTGATCTATGATTAGTACCTGAGGCCTATATTTAGTTTTAATTGAAAGAAGTTGGGTATGGCCAGGAGGGAGTGATATTATCCCATTTTTACTAATAAAATTGAAGCTCCTAATTATTATATAGGTCAATGACATACATCTATGGAGAAAAAAATTACAAAAGAAGCAGTGTATGATTGAAAATTGTAAAGTTTTACGTTTTTTCTTCTGTACCATAATCTCATACTTTCTTGATACTTCACCCAAAAACTGCAGGAAATAACATATGGCGGGTGTTACTACAACTGGTCTTTCATATTGTATGCTCACTCAAGAATTGACAAATGGCAAGGATTAAAGGAAATTCCAGAACACTATTAAGACTTAGTATGCTTAAACTGTTGATTATCTTAATTTGTTATCATTTGGATAGTATATGCAGCTATATCTAGTCCAGATGACTCTGCCTTTCAATTCTCTTTTTTCTTTTTTAAAAACAAACAGATTGTTTTAAAAAACAACCAAACACAAACATCAAACCACGTATTGAGTTACTATTTTACTACATGAATTTGCTTACTGGATTCTAAATGCTTATAGAACTGCTTCCAGTTCCAATTTTCAAAAACTACCTGAACAGGCAGGCCTGCTGATAGTGGATTTGATTTAGTAACAGATACAAGTGAATATAATTTCTCTTGGAGGACTGGTTTAATGGTTTTTATACAGATATATGAATATATTTCTAAAAAATACCTCTGATTGACTCTTCTACATAAAAAAATAGAAAATGATTCAATATTATGAAATAATATTTTTGTAAGCCCTCTGTATTCTGTAATTCTCTTTTCTCATCTTTCTGTCACTGTGGGGATATTTGCATGAAAATAGTTTCTCTGTTGCTAAGAGTTCATCTGTTCCTGCTGCTTATTTCTCAACTGAAGTCACAATTCTCTGAATGTACATCATAATCATGTCTACATAAGCCAATTTCAGTGTCACAAACAAAGGATTATGCCTTCAACTGAGAAATAAACAGCAGGAGCGGAATAAATCTAAAAATCAAATATCCCATTTTATGGAAATGTCCCAATTAATAAAAATTCAATTGAAAAGAAATATTTTGTTATATATCAGCAGAATTATCTTTCAACTGAAGTTTTTCAGTTTTTCATGGTGTTTCAATGTGCTTTGTATTCAGGTTAGTTAAACCTGGTTTATTCACTGTTAATTATGCCAGATGTCTTTTTAACCTTCTGTTTATGTTTAGCAGTCTGCCCCAGTTCTATCATTTTTAATTATCTAAAGCCTTTGTGCTAAGATTCATACAGGAGTAGTAACTCCTCCTTGGCATCCATTGATAACGATTGAATAAAGAAGACAACAGATGGGCATGAGCTGCTTTGTGGACTCACATGGATACTTGAATGAACCTTAAATATCTGTCTATTAAAAATCATGTTCCATATTTAATTGTAATTCCACTTACCATTGTAGCTGTTCTACCATGATGACACAAATTGCAACACTTCAGAGATTATCTCGTAACCTTGAATATATTTCGGTCCAATTTCTTTTTGGATGATTGGAGTACTGAATAGAAAGGAAAAAATAAGCTGATTTACTGCCTGTCATATTATTATTCCATGAGGTCAAAACTTAGCAAAATTTACCAGTTTATGAAATAATTTTTTTCCTATTAATTAGGTCAGGTAACATTTACTCAGCATCTAAAATTTCTCTGGCACTATAGCAAACAATAAAGCTACCATAAAGAATGAGGCAATGTCTTTTTAAGAAAGGTAAATGAACAAATGGTACAATAAAGTTTAGTAGTTTTATGAGACACTTATGCAATTATGCAGAAAACGTCTGAAAAGTAAGAATTGCCAGATTCTACCTGGGAGAGACCAGAAAAGCTGCCTAATAGAAGTATAGCAAGATCTGCATCTTAAAAGATGAGTAGCCTTTAACCTAGAGGACTTTGGGGGAGAATAAAAGAGGAAATAAGTAGGAGAGAAACTGTAAGCAGAGAGAGTAAATGTGAATTAAATAAGTCACCAAGTGAAGCAGCATGGTATATTGTTAGAATAATTAGAGATAAATACAATAATTCTCAAACTGCCATGTGCATAGGAATCACCTGGGAGTGCTTGTTAAAAAAATAAATGCCAAGGCCCCACAAACCACCTATTCTGATTCAGTAAGTCTGGCTTTCTAACTGAAAATTTGTATTTCTCTCAAGTTCCCAGGAAATGGGAAACAGAAAACAATGAACAAAATGGCAATAGTAAGTCCTCATCTATGGAAAATTAAATGTGAATGGATTAATCTCTCCAATGAAAAGGCATAGTGTGGTTGAATGGATAAAAAACAAGCAAATAAACAAAAACAAGATCCAGAAATATGCTGCCTACAAGAAGCGCAACTTAGATTTAATGACACACGTAGGCTGAAAGTAAAGGGGTGGAGAAAGATATTCCATGCAAATGGTAACCAGAACAGAGCAGAGGTGGCAATACTTAGGAAAAATAGACTTTAAATCAAAAACTGTCACAAGAGACAAAAAGGACATAATATAATGATAAAATGATCAATTAAAGAAAAGAAGATATAAAAATTATAAATATATAACACCCAACATCAGAGCACCTAAATATATAAAGCAAATATTAGCTCTGAAGGGAGAAATTGACAGCAATATGATAATACTAGGAGACTTCAATATCTCACTTCCAGTAATACATAGAACATCCAAATGGAAAGTCGATAAACAGCTGATCTGAACAGTATGGATCAAATAAACTTAAAAGACATGCATAGAACTTTCCAATCAACAACAGAAAAATACACATTCTTCTCAAGTGCACATGGAACATTCCACAGGGTGGATCACATGTTAGGTCATGCTATCTCACTAAAAATCTTCTGCACAGCAAAGGAAATAATCTACATGGTAATCCATTTTCTCCTACAGAATAGGAGAAAACATTTGCAAACCATATATCTGAAAAGGACTTAATATTTAAATATATAAGCAAAACAATAAATAATCTGGTTTTTAACAATGGGCAAAGGACCTGAATAGACATTTCTCAAAATAAAGACATACAACTAGCCAGCAAGTATATGAAAAGACATACAAATTCCCCGAAGAAGACATGCAAACACCCAATAGATATATGAAAAAATGTTTAAAAGCAATAATTATCAGGGAACTGCAAATCAAAACCACAATGTGTTATCACCTAACTTCTTTTAGAATGCCTATTATCAAAAAGACAAAAAATAATAAGTGTGGGTGAGGTTGGGGTGAAAAGGGAACTCTTACACAGGTAGATGAAATTTTAATTGGTACAGCCATTATGGGAAAAAAAGGAGATTCTTCAAAAAATTAAACTAGAACTACCTTATGAGCCATTAATCCTACTTCTGGGTATATCTCCAAAGGAAATGAAATCAGGATTTCAAGGAGATATCTTCACTCCTATGTTCATTGCAGCATTATCCACAATAGCCAAAATATGAAACCCCCTAAATGTCCATCAGCAGGTTAATGAAAAAAGAAAAAGTGTTAAATAAATATTGGAATATTATTCGACTTAAAAAAAAAAGAAGAAATACTGCCATTTGTGACAACATGGATGAAATTGGAGTATAATATGCTAAGTGGAATAAGCCGGACATAGAAAGACAACTACTGCATGATCTCACTTACATGCGGAATCAATGATAGTCAAACACATAGAGACAGGGAATAGACTGGTGATTGCCAGGGACTGGGGGAAAGGGAAATTGGGAGATGTTGGTCAAGGAGTATAAAGTTCCAGTTATGCAACATAATAAGTTCTTGAGATCTAACGTACAGCAATGCGACTATAGTTAACAATTCTGTATTGTATACTTGAAATTTGCAAAGGGGGATCATCTTAAGTGTTCTCCCCACAAAGAAAAAAAGTAAATGAAAACTATGTGAAGTGATGATGAATATACTAATTAGGTTGATTGTAGCAATTCCTTCACAATGTATACATATATCAAAACATCAAGTTGTACATCTTAAATATATACAATTTCTATTTGTCAAGTATACATCAATAAAGGTGAAACACACCGCCCCCCAAAAAAAACCCAGCTCCTTTCAGGAAAATTTTACAGTAGTGAGAATATAAGCAATACCTCTTCAACTTTTGGAGTTGAGCTCTGAAAATGCTCATGGTAAGGGAATTTGCAGCTGAAGACCTTATATTGAAAAAGAGATCTGGGAGATATGGAAGTGATCAGTGATCATAGGAAAACATTTATAATTACTGTATGTGCACTCAAATAAGTAAAACAGCAATAAAATTTTAAAATATACATTTGCTATAACAGAAGGGAAATTATAATAGAATAAAATCATAAATATAAAATAATAAGACATCAACTTTACAGTAAATGTGAAACATCCATATCAACAAAAAAGAGGAAGAAGAATGACATCAATGAGAAAGATCTGAATAAATGGAATCATATCAATATAGAAAGACTCAAAAGTATATAAATAATAACTCTCCAAACACTAATCTACACATTTACAGCAATTCCATTAAAATTTCAATTGATTTCTTATTCTAAAACTTGTGTGGAACATTAAATGTCAAGTGAATCATGCATCAAAATTCTTTGTATAATAATTATGACGGTGTAATGTCAGCACCTAGAAGTAGAATTCAATCTATGGAACAGACTAGGATACAGAAAAATATACATTAAGAAAGTACATTATAATGACTGAATATACATCATCTGGAATCAAATCAGTTGCTCCACATTCTTCATGTCTGTGCTCTTGAGTAAGGTCTCCCCACACCAAAAAAAAAAAAGAAGCTTTAGTTTCTTCTTATTTAAAATGAAAAACATACCACTACTGTAACCGAAAGTGGGGTCTGGCTGTTCGTAGCTCAAAAGCCAATAAAGAGGCTAGGTTGGTGGAAAGGAAAGTTGCTTTATTTTGGATGCCGGCGACTGGTGGGGGAAGGGTCGGGGGAATTGAGGGGGGTGGCAGGACGGACACCTGTCCAAAGGCCAACTCCCGCCATGCCCCACCTCCCCCACTGACAATCAGTGGGAAAGAGTTTTATAGGCAGAGGTAGGGGGCTATATGCAGAAACAGTATAGTCAGCTCTGACAGTCACCTTGCAACTGGTCATCGGTGGTCTGACCAGTGTCATCGTGATTGTTTTAGGTACAGTTATTCTTCAGTTCCAGGGTCAGTTTGTTTCCATTTCTTTGAGGCCAATTCTTGGAAATGTGGCAGCTTATGTCATGGGTACAACCTGGTCATCATGTAGTTAACTTCTTCCACCTGGCAGGGGTTTCAGTATCTATAAGACAGCTCACAGGATATGGCTCAGAATATTATCTGTAGCCCTTAAGGAGGAACTAAAGGCCCTGACTATGCTTAATGACTATTATTATTTGGTTTCCTTTGGCTATTTTCCTTTGTTTCTGCATTTTCTCACTTCTTTGATTAAACATTCTTTGGCTAAAGTTTTTCCACAGACAAAAGGCAGGCTGAGGACATGGGGTGGGGGGGAGCAAGGACCAAAGGGTCCTGCTCTGTTTCACTACCTAACTCATAGGGATGTCATGGGGATACATTAGAAAACTGTTGTGAAATACTCTGGGATATAGTATACATCAACATCATGCATTTTCCGTTAATATAAGTTGGAGATGTTTCCATATCAATGCATACACAGCTATCCTATACTTTTAGATGGATATTTGGTGTTTCATTGTATTTTATCAAGTACCTAGTGATTAATATCTAATATGTTTCCAATTCATAGGTAATATACACAATGTTAAAATGAGAACTTTTCATAAGCTGCCTTGTGCATATATGTAAGTGATTCTTTAAGGCAAGTCAGAAAGATTGGAATGTTAGGTCAAGTGGTCCCCTACTTTATTTTATTTTATTTAGTATTTTTTTGGAATTTTTGTATTTTATTTTATTTATTGGTCCCCTACTTTAATCATTGCAAATCATCATCAAAAAGCTGTGCAAAGTTGGACTACCATCAGAAGTCCAGGAGGGTGTTTAATTTACCCACATTTCCCTACACCCTAAACATTTGGTATAAGTAACATTTACGTGTATTTTAAACTATATTGGTAAAAATTATAAATATTTCTTGTTTTCATTTGCATTTCTTTAGTTATTCACAGAATTGACCATCTGTTCATATGTTTACTAGATAGTCTTAATTTTTTTTTTTGGTAAATTATCTGTTCATATACTTTGCCTATTCTTTTTTTGTTTGTTTTTAATTTTATTTATTTATTTTTTATACAGCAGATTTTATTACTTATCTATTTTATACATATTAGTGTATACATGTCAATCCCAATCCCCCAATTCATCCCATCACCCCCAACCCCACCCCCGCTTTCCCCCCTTGGTGTCCATACATTTGTTCTCTACATCTGTGTCTCGATTTCTGCCTTGCAAACTGGTTCATCTCTATCATTTTTCTAGATTTCACGTATATGCATTAATATATGATATTTGTTTTTCTCTTTCTGACTTACTTCACTCCATATGACAGGCTCTAGGTCCATCCACATCTCTACAAATGACTCAATTTCATTCCTTTTTATGGTTGAGTAATATTCCATTGTATATAGGTACCACATCTTCTTTATCCATTTGTCTGTCGATGGGCATTTAGGTTGTTTCCATGACCTGACTATTGTAAATAGTGCTGCAATGAACATTGGGGTGCATGTGTCTTTTTTGAATTATGGTTTTCTCTGGGTATATGCCCAGTAGTGGGATTGCTGGGTCATATGGTAATTCTATTTTTAGTTTTTAAGGAACCTCCATACTGTTTTCCATAGTGGCTGTATCAATTTACATTCCCACCAGCAGTGAAAGAGTGTTCCCTTTTCTCCACACCCTCTCCTGCATTAGCTGCTTCTAGATTTTCTGATGATGCCCATTTTAACTAGTGTGAGGTGTTACCTCATTGTAGTTTTGATTTGCATTTCTCTAATAATTAGTGATGTTGAGCAGCTTTTCATGTGCCTCTGGACCATCTGTATGTCTTCTTTGGAGAGATGTCTATTTAGGTCTCCGGCCTGTTTTTTGATCGGGTCATTTGTTTTTTTTAATATGGAGCTGCATGAGCTGTTTATATTTTAGAGATAAATCCTTTGTCCATTGATTCGTTTGCAAATATTTTCTCCCATCCTGAGGGTTGACTTTTTGCCTTGTTTATAGTTTCCTTTGCTGTGCAAAAGCTTTTAAGTTTCATTAGGTCCCATTTGTTTATTTTTGTTTTTATTTCCATTACTCTAGGAGATGGATCAAAAAAGATTTTGCTGTGATTTGTCAAAGAGTGTTCTTCCTATGTTTTCCTCTAAGAATTTTACAGTGTCTGGACTTACATTTAGGTCTTTAATCCATTTTGAGTTTATTACTGTGTATGGTGTTAGGGAGTGTTCTAAATTCATTCATTTACATGTAGCTGTCCAGTTTTCCCAGCACCAATTATTGAAGAGACTGTCTTTTCTCCATTGTATATCCTTGCCTCCTTTGTCATAGATTAGTTGACCGTAGGTGCGTGGGTTTATCTCTGGGCTTTCTATCCTGTTCCATTGATCTATATTTCTGTTTTTGTGCCAGTACCATATTGTCTTGATTACTGAAGCTTTATAGTGTAGTCTGAAGTCAGGGAGTCTGATTCCTCCAGCTCCGTTTTCTTCCCTTAAGATTGCTTTGGCTATTCGGGGTCTTTTGTGTCTCCATACAAATTTTAAGATTTTTTGTTCTACTTCTGTGAAAAATGCCACTGGTAATTTGATAGGGATTGCATTGAACCTGTAGATGGTTTTGGGTAGTATAGTCATTTTCACAATATTGATTCTTCCAATCCAAGAACATGGTATAACTCCCCATCTGTTTGTGTCATATTTGATTTCTTTCATCAGTGTCTTCTGAATACAGTACAGTAGTTTTCTGAGTACAGGGTCTTTTAACTCCTTTGGTAGGTTTATTCCTATGTATTTTATTCTTTGGTTTGCGGTGGTGAATGGGAGTGTTTCCTTGATTTCTCTTTCTAATCTTTCATTGTTAGTGTATAGAAATGCAAGAGTTTCTGTGCATTAATTTTGTATCCTGCAACTTTACCAAATTCACTGATCACCTCTAGTAGTTTTCTGGTGGCATCTTTAGGATTATCTATGTATAGTATTATGTCATTGGCAAACAGTGACAGTTTTACTTCTTCTTTTCCAATTTGGATTCCTTTTATTTCTTTTTCTTCTCTGATTGCCATGGCTAGGATTTCCAAAACTATGTTAAATAATAGTGGTGGGAGTGGACATCCTTGTCTTCTTCCTGATCTCAGAGGAAATGTTTTCAGTTTTTCACCATTGAGAATGATGTTTGTTGTGAGTTTGTCGTATATGGCCTTTATTAGGTTGAAGTAGGTTCCCTCTGTGTCCACTTTCTGGAGAGTTTTTATCATAAATATGTGTTTAATTTCATCAAAAGCTTTTTCCACATCTATTGAGATGATCATATGGTTTTTATTCTTCAATTTATTAATATGGTATATCACATTGGTTGATTTGCATATATTGAAGAATCCTTGCATCCCTGGGATAAATCCCACTTCTTCATGGTATATGATCCTTTTTATGTGTTGTTGGATTCTGTTTGCTAGTATTTTGTTGAAGATTTTTGCATCTATATTCATCAGTGATATTGGTCTGTAATTTTATCTTTTTTTGTAGCATCTCTGTCTGGTTTTGGTATCAGAGTGATGGTGGCCTTGTAGAATGAGTTTGGGAGTGTTCCTTCCTCTGCAATTTTTTGGAAGAGTTTGAGAAGCATGGGTGTTAGCTCTTCTCTAAATGTTTGACAGAATTCACCTGTGAAGCCATCTGGTCCTGGACTTCTGTTTGTTGGAAGATTTTTAATCACAGTTTCCATTTCATTACTTGTGATTGGTCTGTTCATATTTTCTATTTCTTCCTGGTACAGTCTTAGAAGGTTATACTTTTGTAAGAATTTGTCCATTTCTTCCAGGTTGTCCATTTTATTGGTATAGAGTTGCTTGTAGTAGGCTCTTAGGATGCTTTGTATTTCTGCGGTGTCCGGTGTAACTTCTCCTTTTTCATTTCTAATTTTATTGATTTGAGTCCTCTCCCTCTTTTTCTTGATGAGTCTGGCTAAAGGTTTATCAATTTTGTTTATCTTCTCAAAGAACCAGTTTTTAGTTTTATTGATCTTTGCTATTGTTTTCTTTGTTTCTATTTCATTTATTTCTGGTGTGATCTTTATGATTTCTTTCCTTCTACTAAGTTTGGGTTTTGTTTGTTCTTCTTTCTCTAGTTACTTTAGATATAACGTTAAATTGTTTATTTGAGATTTTTCTTGTTTCTTGAGGTAGGATTGTATTGCTATAAACTTCCCTCTTAGAACTGCTTTTGCTGCATCCCATAGGTTTTGGGTCATCATGTTTTCATTGTCATTTGTCTCTAGGCATTTTTTGATTTCCTCATTGATCTCTTGGTTATTTAGTATCGTATTGCTTAGTCTCCTTGTCTTTGTGGTTTTTATGGGGTTTTTTCCCTGTAATTGATTTCTAATCTCCTAGAGTTGTGGTTGGAAAAGATGCTTTATGTGATTTAAATTTTCTTATATTTACCAAGGCTTTATTTGTGACACAAGATCTATCCTGGAAAATGTTCTGTGTGCACTTGAGAAGAAAGTGTAATCTGCTGTTTTTGGATGGAATGTCCCATAAATATCAATTAAATCTATCTGGTCTACTGTGCCATTTAATGCTTGTGTCATTTAATCCTTGTATCTTATAACATTCTTTATTTTAAATTCTATTTTATCTGGTATGAGTATTGCTACTCCAGCTTGCTTTCAATTTCCATTTGCATGGAATATCTTTTTCCATCCCCTCACTTTCAGGCTGTATGTGTCCCTAGGTCTGAAGTGTGTCTCTTTTAGACAGCATATATATGGGTCTTGTTTTTTTGTCCAATCAGTGAGCCTGTGTCTTTTAGTTGGAGCATTTAATCCATTCACATTTAGGATAATTATCAATATGTATGTTCCTATTACCATTTTCTTAATTGTTTTGGGTTTGGTTTGGTAGGTCCTTTTCTTCTCTTGTGTTTCTCTCTTAGAGAGGTACCTTTAGCATTTGTTGTAGAGCTGGTTTGGTGGTGCTGAATTCTCTTAGCTTTTTCTTGTCTGTAAAGCTTTTGATTTCTCTGTCAAATATGAATGAGATTCTTGCTGGGTAATCTTGGTTGTAGGTTCTTCCCTTTCATCACTTTAAATATATCATGCCACTCCCTTCTGGCTTATAGAGTTTCTGCTGAGAAATCAACTGTTAGCTTTATGGGAGTTGCCTTGTATGTTATCTGTCATTTCTCCCTTGTTTCTTTCAATAATTTTTCTTTGTCTTTAATTTTTGTCAATTTGATTACTATGTGTCTCGGCATGTTTCTCCTTGGGTTTGTTCTGCTTGGGACTCTCTGTGTTTCCTGGAATTGGGTGGCTATTTCATTTCCCATGTTAAGGAAGTTTTCGACTATAATCTCTTCAAATATTTTCTTGGGTCCTTTCTCTCTCCATTCTCCTTCTGGGACACCTATGATGTGAATGTTGTTGTGTTTAATGTTGTCCCAAAAGTCTCTTAGGCTGTCTTCATTTTTTTTCATTCTTTTTTCATTACTCTGTTCTGCAGCAGTGAATTCCACCATTCTGTCTTCCAGGTCACTTATCCATTCTTCTCCCTCAGTTATTCTCATATTGATTCTTTCTAGTGTATTTTTCATATCAGTTATTGTATTGTTCATCTCTGTTTGTTCTTTAAATCTTTTAGGTGTTTGTTCTTTAATTCTTCTAGGTCTTTGTTAAGCATTTCTTGCATCTTCTCAATCTTTGCCTCCATTCTTTTTCTAAGGTCCTGGATCCTCTTCACTATCATTATTCTGAATTCTTTTTCTGGAAGGTTGCCTATCTCCACTTCATTTAGTTGTTTTTCTCAGGTTTTATCTTGTTCCTTCATCTGGTACGTAGTCCTCCGCCTTTTCATTTTGTCTATCTTTCTGTGAATGTGGTTTTCATTCCGCAGGCTGCAGCACTGCAGTTCTTCTTGCTTCTCTACTTTGCCTAATCTTCTATTGGGTATGTTGTGTTTGTTTTGTTGTTGTTGTTGCTTTTTTTTAACTTATTTTTTTAGAATGAGTTGTATTCTTTCTAAAAATTAAAAAATTGGTAATTTATTGGGTGCGTTCAGCGTTTTTTCTAGTTTGTTATTTGTCTTTTGATTTGTTTCCAATACTATTTACCAGCCAGAAAGTTTTTACTCATGAAAATACCCTGGGAAGCACTTTATACCACAAAGCTCTTCAGTGGTAGTGCAACAGGCCAGCTAGGAGATTAAGCAATGGCAGAAATCAGTATAATAAAGAATCCAAAATGTTTTCATGAATTTATGGCCCTGGAGACTAAAAATCACTTCATAAATTTTAATCCTGAACTACTTTTTGGTAACTGGCCTTGCCAATGTTGTGGGGAGCAAAATTTCCAATGTTAATCTGAATTTCTGACTTTTTTTAATATATATATAAGGTAAACGTAAGACTGAAAAATTCGTCTAGGAGGCAATATTTTAGTACAATATATCATCTGGATTATTTTGAGCATCTATTTGAAATGCCATAAGTGTCTCATAGATGTATTCTTTCTTTAAATCATAGAGTTATCTATAGTCTTGTTATTGAACAGAACTTGGGTCTGCTTGCCCACTGTACGGCAAAGCCACTCTACTGACACCAGTGATGGTGAAGAAAAGTATAGTGTTTACTGCAGGGCACTAAGCAAGGAGAACAAGCAGCTCATGCTCAAAAGACCGGAACTCTCTGATGACTTTCAGGGAAGAGTATTTAGAGGCAACATTTGAGTTGAGGGTTGCAGCTCATGGACTTTGTCTGACTGGTTGGTGGTGAGGTAACAGGGTGATGTTTTGGGAATCTTAATCATCAACTTTTTGGTTCCAACCAGTCTGGGGTCCACATGCTTGTGGTCAGCATGTAGTCACCAGCTTCCACCTGGGGGTGGGTGGTTCTTAGTTTCTGCAGAACAACTCAAAGTTATGCATCAGATTGTTATGTATATCCCTTGAGGAGGAGCTAGGACTTTGTTTTATCACTGAACTATTGTTCAAGCTTAACTGCTTTTCCTTTGTTTCTGCATTCCATCACTTCTCCAATTAGTGACTGTTTGAGTCTTCTTTTTGGAACTCAGGGAAGAAAGACCTGGGAGACTAAAGCTTTCTTCTACAAACAAGAAATTGGGGAACACAAAGGGGCTTTTGTACCTAGGTGGGTCCTGCAAGGTCCTACTCGGTTTTAATTCCCCCTTTTCTTTGATACATGTCAATTCTGTGGGGGAGAGGGTCAGGACAAGAGAAGGAATAAAATTTTGGATAGAGAGGTTAATCATAGACTCAGCAAGGAACTCAGTTTTGGGAGACTCAGTTTCTGTTTCCATATTTTAATGGCCCCAAATTAAGCATTTTTAAAGATTAAATAACTTAGGTGAAATAATAAGAGTGAATGATGTAATAAAAAGGAATAGATAAATTTAACAAAATATATATCACAAAGGCCAACCAAGTTTTGGCAGTTGTTTTTTTAACTAAAAAATATTAAACGGTACTGGCAAATGCTTTAGGAGGAGGAGGACTTACAGTTATTTACAGCCTAGTGCATCCCCAAAAACTTACACATGTTATCACATTTACTTCTCTTCGCTATGGAAACTGATAGCCCAAAGTCATCCCTTACTTCTTTTCATTTAACAAATACTTATTGAGCATCAAACATATGAAAGTATTGTTTCCAGAACTGAGATACATAACGCAAAACTAGAAATTTGAGAAAAACACCTGCCTTCTTAAAAAATACAGGGTAATAAGAAAATTACGGTTATAAATAATGAATTATATATTTGGTAAGGAAATTAAAACCTTTTGTAAGACAAGACAATAGCATTACTAGTATAAAAACTGAAATGTAAATGTAGGTTATCTCCCAATGTAATGACCAAGGTTTTTTTCTACTTTACCGTGTGATTGAGGTATTAAAATTAGATTCCTCCATATGAAAGAAGCTCCTAAAACTTAAGCGCTGCCTTAAATTTTCAGAGTACTCATGAAAGAGTAGACTAGAATTCCCTTAGGCAGGGAACTAGAGAACTTCATATCAGGCCATGGAATAGGGAGAAGAAATTTCAAGATGGTCTTCTAAGTAGTGTGATTATATAACTTATCATCCAGTATAGTATGTAAGAGTGAAGGCAAGACTTAATAATTATGCTTAGAAAATAAGACAGAACTACCCTGGCTATCCCAGACAAACTGTAACTAGGAGTCACTCTATTGATCATTGAGGGCAAGACCCTGCTGAACTCTAATCAAAGCAAGACTATATAAACATGGAACAAACTGTTTTCAATATTGCAACTTCAAGGAATTCATAGTTTTTGTTCCATTTTATTATACATCTGAAATCCCCTACTTCTTAGAAAAATTGTGATGGCAAGTGTCAGCAGGATTCACTGTCTTGTTCTGTCCCATGGGAAAAATAAACAAGTGAATAATCTTAGAAGCTTACACCTAACTTTGCACCAGATATGTCTGATAGAGGTCACAGTGGCACCAGGTGGATTCCGGTTCACAATGCTTGAGTGGAAAATTTCATCCTAAAATGTATAATATTAATAACACCAAGATAGTGTCATTACATGGATGACTTCTTTTAAATTTCATGGAACTTCGACTACCATAAGGTCTCAGTGTATCAAGAGTGACATGTAATCTCCAAATCTTGATTTGTGAGAGATGCCACCAAGCATTGCAAGCATGGCATCCTGGCCAACATTATCGCTTTCCATCTCCTGTCTAGTATCATTCCAGGTATGCAACTTCACATAGACACAAAGGTTACAGAAACCTGCAAACTGTAATATTTTTATATATAGGAACTTAGTTTCAGTAATGTAATTCAGGAAACTCTTTCATAAATATAAAACGTAGCTGTGTATAGATTCAAGTACAGAAATATGACACCAAAATTGGTGTCATATATCATATACAGTCTCTAAATTGATTGGAAAGTAAGAAGTAAAAGTATATGTTGATTCTTGCTATCAGTCAACATTTTGTGAGTTGTCAGTGATTCTGCAATTTTACCAATGTATTAATTTTTACAAATATTATTTGGATATGTTAGTCATCTAAGTTCTACAAGCAAAATAATAGGTAAAATGTCCTGTACTCTTTCGTAACTTAACTTGCTCTTGCTTCTGACCTGAGAAAAGTACTCATATAAAATTGATTAATTTTAGTTGCTAGTACATTGATTTTTTTTTTGTACTACAGCATATTGTGTAAGTAAACATAGCCAAACAATTATGCTAAGTGAAATAAGTCAGAGAGAGAAAGGCAAATACTGCATGATCTCATTTATATGTAGAATCTGTAAAAAAAAGCCAAACTGATAGAAACAGGGTAGAATGGTGGTTATCAGGGACTGGAGGATGGGAGAAATGGGAGGATGTTAGTCAAAGGGGGCAAACTTCCACTTATAAGATGAATAGGTTTTGGACAGCTGATATTCAGCATGGTGACTATAGTTAACAACACTGTATTATACACTTCAAAGTTGCTAAGAGAGTAAATCTTAAGTGCTCTCACCATAAAAAAAAAAGTAATTATATGAGGTAATGAATATGTTAACTAGTCTTATTGTGATAATCATTTTGCAATATATGCATCTATCAAATTGTCATGCTGTACACCTTAAAATTACACAATGTTATATGTCAATTGTATCCCAATAAAGCTGGAAAAAATCGTACATAAAATAAAATAGTTAAACATTGAAATACATTTTTAAGATGCAAATATGAAATGCTTTTATGTGCCTTGTAATATTTAAGTATACAAAATTGCTTTTGGGTATATAAATTGCTAATGGAGCTCCTTATTGGATTCAAAATAATCTGGGTTAAGCAACTACAAATATAAAAATATATGAAATTAGGGATTTCTGTTTTGTGTGAATATTAGTAATAAGCACTCCATAGATTTGGGATCAAACATCGTTTGTAATGCCACATAATCTACAACCAACAAAATAAACAAAGCCCTGAATGAATCCAATTTCAATTATGATCCAAGCATACAGTTGCATAGTCAAAGATAAAAACAATCACATGAATTACAACAAAAATAACTTTTGTCAGAAATACTTGAAAAAAGATAGGATTTGTGGTTTGCTATCAGAATATTATTATCTGTAAAATTTCTATAGTTTCCATACTGAAGACATAGCTTTTAAAATATGACAACAGAAAGCTAAGCAAAAAATAAAATTAATCCAAAATTTTTGTGCTGACACTCCTAGTGAACTATTTTTGCAGCTTGATAAAACAGGGCAAAGTTTTGTTTTTAATCACAGTGTTTCAGAAAAAAAGATTTTATTGTGCTCTCATTCATGCCAAGCCCAAGAAAAGTATGATAGAATAGGGTACATATTTCCAAAATTATATGTAGAAGAGTGTCCATCAAGGGGACAAAATGCCTCTCCCCTTGTGGCATACTACCTTTTGAACACCTTTAAATGGTATGCACATAGCCAATATTCCTTCTTCTCTGAATCTCTCTGAGGGTATTAACTGGCACCAGGAAAAAGATGAATGTCTTATCTGATTTCCATAAAAAGAATAATTAGAGGTGGCTAAAATAGGTAAACAACAGCAACAATTAAATGTTTTTCATTAAGGTAATTATATAGATATAATCTTAATTGTATGGAGCCATTAAAATTATGATTGTGAACACAGTAGCAACACAGAAAACATTACACAAAAATAGCAGACCACCAAATGACAAATGCCCCATATATTGTAGAATAACTTCTAATTTAAGAAATTTAAAGGTAGATTTCTGAGTTTAAGACAAATTTTTATTGCAAATTGAGCAATCAAATCAACCCCTTCCATAAAGAAGATACATTTGTTAATTGTGTATAGTAGACAAAAAAAAAATATTTACCGACTATTCTCGTTCACTTCTCCCAATCCTGTTTACAGTGCAGCCCTTGGATACTACCTGTGCATGTAAAAGGGGTTAACAGCTCTCTGTATACTAGTGATTCCCCTTGAAATATAGGAATTTTGGATCATGCCTATGGTTCTGCCAAGATGTGTGCAGATAAAAAATAAGGTATCAGGGAAAGGATGCACCAAGCTGTATCTCAGCCCTTTGATAGTATTCTCTCTCCTCCACCGTCTGCAAAAAGCAGAGGTTCTTCTCCACTTGTTGCTCCCAAACATGAACAGAGCTGCTTGCTCTTCACTGGACCATTGCCACGGAGGAAGTGGTAACTATTACTGTCTCAGCTGTTTTAGCTCACCTAGGAAAACAAAGATTAACAAATATTAGAATGTAAAGTATGCCAGTGATCTAGTCTCATACAACTTTATCCTGTTACTCAAAGCAATATATTCCTAGGGAAATAATGTTTGATAATGAATACTTTTATTTCTTTAGCATGAAGTAATGATTTTTAAAGTCTGATTATTTCCCCATATAGAGGCTCACACTTGCTCTTTTTCCCTTTCTTCCAAAAAAAAAAAAAAAAAAAGATTGCAACCAAACATTAAGAAATCTTGTACACACATGGTAAAAGATTTTTTTATGGACATAGAAAAGTCTTATAGCAATGGTTAGGTTAGAATGGAATTATAATAGACATGACATTTAGAGTTGGAAACCTATAGGTTTAGATCTTGACTTTACCACTTACTAGCTAAGTGAGTATGTGGAAAGGATTTAATCTTTTATGAGTCCCTATATCCTCTTTCATAAAATTTGAACAGTAATATCTATCTGAAGAGAATTACAGATAACACATGTAAGTCAATGTGGGTGCATACTAAATGATCAATAAATGGTAACTATTTTAATATTTTAAATTTTCAATAATGTGACATAATCATTTGGTATGGTATAGTAATATCAAATCACTATGTTGTGCACCAGGAACTAATGCAGTATTGTATGTCAGTTATATTTCAGAAAACAAACAAAAAAACAAACTCATAGAAAATGAGATCAGATTTATGTTTACCAGAGGAATAGGATGAAAGTGGTCAAAAGGTACAAACTTTCAGTTTTAAGATAAATAAGTGCTAGAAGTGTAAAAAATTTTTTCTTTTCCTTTTATTTTGTATCTAAGGACAGTAATGCTAACTACTTTTATCTGGATCAATGAAATAGTGTTACTTAATTTATATACTCATAAAATCTACAGCCAAATGGGTGGGGGTAATAGAGTGAGATATACACTAATCACATAGGAAGTGGGTAAAAAATATAACTTAGAGCCATACTTTTTTATTCAAACACTTTATTCTTGCTGAAGGATCTCCTTTTCTGCTTTTATTGCCCAGTTCTCTAATGCCTGGTGTCTAGTCTCCAGGGTGCACTACTCATAGCAAATTAATGTCCAAACCTACAGTTTCTAAATATGGTAGCTGCTGCCTCTTTATTTGGATCAGTTTTAACATCTTTGAAAAAATGAAAGGCAGACATTTGAAAAGATACTAGCTACATATTTATGTGGTCTTCCAAGAAGATGATACAGTCTTTTCAGCACTCACTGTAGGAAGCAAAGAGACAGCAGTGAAGTTAGCTATAAACTATATGTTAGGCATAGGACAAAATATGACATTTGTGTTTTTGTATAGAAATTCAGTTTCAATATTGTTTTATATTGAATGGCTACTATTTTCCAAACGTCTTCTTAACCATTGATTGTTTCGTTCATAAGCTAATATAGACATAGGAAGGTAAAATGAGGAAGTCTACAAAAATAGAAGTGGGTACGTATTATACAATATCTGTTAAGATACTGCCTTCATAATTCTTTGCTCCAGGTGTTAGGCCCCATTATTCAGATTACAAAGACAGGGCAGATGCCCAGTCCTAGGAATTTATAACCAGTCAGTGTCAACTTGGGTGCATATCTGTGTGTCTATGTCTATGTACAGTATGTATAGGATGCATTATTGGAAACTATGGGAAAGACTGTAATTTGTTGGAATGTTAACATTCCCTGTGTTGACATTCATTCCCTCATTCCTTACACACAGGTGTACCCACATATACTAGCACACATATATACTTATTTATACATTTATTTGTATATTTAAATATTTACTTAAATATATATTAAACATATATTTATACTTAGTTGCATATATTATTCACACATACACACATATATGTATATTTTCAAAAGCATAGTTTTTATTGTCTAGAAAACTTATTGAGCTTATTACTTTTACAAATATGTAGTTCTATTTGAAAGAACATTCATGTCTTGTGTCCCAGAATATTGGACTTCTAGGACAAGGCTAATTAAAATTTGACTACAAATAGACAGAATTAAGTTAGATAAGGCTCCAGTTACTCATCTCATATAAATTTTAAAGGAAGTTTCTATAAAGAAATATAAACACCTCCCAGCTTTTAGAGAGAGTGAGGCAGTCTGGCAGTGATATAGTCCTTCTCAGTTGGTTACCATAGTGACCTGATCTGAAAGAACAAGTACGTCACTGTCATGGATTCAGCAGTGGCAGGAGAACCTCCAGATGTCTTGTCATTTTCCTTTACCATTCCATTTCCTTTGGAATGATAAAAGGTGAAACTAACTTGAAATTGGAAATGCAAGTTTTTATTAACATTTTCAGATCTGGATCTTTTAGGAAGAACCAAGCATTAAAGTGGTTGTGCAAACCTTTTTCAAGGAAACCACTTAGTTTAGTCCATGACCCTATATGCTAAACTTTTAAAACAAGTTTCAAGGTATTTAAAAACATTTATTTCTCATGCAAAACCACAACTGTCTCCTTAACAGTCATGTTCTATTTCATGAAACAGGTCTTTCATATGTTTGGACCCAGGTGTACAATTGGGAAGAATTGTGCCAGGTCAACAACTTTACTTGAGACCTGTATGTGTATTGATAACAGACAGGGTAACTTGTTAGTATAAGACAGTAAAGAGGAATTTTTGAGAGAAAATCAGAAGGATAATCTTGCTGTGTAAGATAGACTCGACATTAGATACTGAGTATTGGGATGGAGAACCACAGTTTTGTACCTTCTGCCTTTACCTGGAGCAGCCATTCACCCTGGGAAGTAAAAAGCTGTGTCAAAAGAGGACTCTTCCTCTTTGACTGTAACTCCACATTTAACCCAGCGTTCTTAGAAAACAGATGCTGAGACAAAGCTGACATATTTATACTTATTTAAGGTAAGCAATCTCAAAAGACCCAGAATGAGGGAAGAAGGAACATGAGAAAGGGAAGGGAGAAAGAAAATCAAAGGTGGTGTCCTATCAAACTGACTTTATGGTCACAGAAAACATAGCTGGTCACTCAGTCATACTGGATATCTTCAGATAAGGTAAGTACATTTCCTGTATCTCAAAACAGTCTATGTGGGGAAGAAAAAGCAACCAATTTATATGCTAACTTCTTCATTTTCCCTTTCATTGATCAAAGATCACCCAACAGAACATTTACTCAACCACACAATCAGGATGTGGCTTACGTCTGGGAAAGCCAAAGCCTCTGTTTTCTCATGGTGTCTGACCTGAGTGCTGAAGTTGGTGTAGCTCCTGCTACAATAGCTGTAATGCAATTCTTTCTTAAGCTTTGATTTGACCTCAGAGGGAGTCTAAACATTCAAGATATGATCGCTTGTAATTAATTGCCTTAAAAATTTAGAGAGGGTTAGCTAAACCCACTACTGTCACTGCTTCTGCAGCTGGTCCTAGGGCAATATTTAATATTCATCATCAATCTCCTTCAACACCCATTCTAAATTGTACTACGATGACCCAGATCTTCATCATGAGATATATGAGCACTTATTTGCCTTGTGCATGTTGCTTCAGTTGCCCATTCACAGTTATCACTGGGCAGAGGTATTCTAGGAGATAAGGTAATGAACTCTGTGTTGCAAACATTCCTCGCTTTCTAAATTATGTATTCACAACTACGTCTTTTTTTTTTTTTTTTTTTTACAACTACATCTTTTCATAGTTATCAAGGTTGATTACAACAGCCAATAGAGAAATTCTTTTTCTGCCACCTGGCCTGTTGGCAGGAGGAGTCCAAAGTGGGCAGGTGGTACATACAGTTTTCAGTTCAGTGAAGCCTGAGAGTATACTCTGATAGAAGTGTTGAACTCTTTGTAACATGGACTTCAAATCTAGCAGATATACATTTGCAGAGGTGGGAGGCGCAAATTCCACAAATGAGGGAATAGTGAGAGTGATAATAAGACAAGTCCACTCTATTTCATCCCTTATTCCTAGACCTGTAAGTTTTCATTATAAGGGAGATACTATGCTACATTGTCCATTTTGACATTATCCTAACCTTTCATGGTGATCTGTCCAAGCTGCAGATTCAGCTGAGCTTTGCCTTTAGTATAGGCCCTTCCAATGCTCTATTAAATCCAGCTGCTTCCAGGTTAAGACATACATACATGTTATATGACATAATCTTATAGTTCTTTTTTTTTTAATTGGAGGAAAATTGCTGTACAATGTTGTGTTAGTTTCTGCTGTACAATGAAGTGAATCAGCTATATGCATACCTATATCCCCTCCCTCTTGGACCTCCCTCCCCTCTTCCCCTCCCCCTCCCATCTAGGTCATCACAGAGCACTGAGCTGAGCTCCCTGTGCTATACAGCAGGTTCCCACTAGCTATCTACTTTACACACAGTAGTGTATTTATGTAAAACCTAATCTCTCAGTTCATCCCCCCCTCCCCTTCCCCTCCACGTCTCTATTCCTGCCCTACAAACAGGTTCATCTGTACCATTTTTCTATATTCCACACATATGCCTTAATATACGATATTTGTTTTTCTCTTTCTGGCTTACTTCACTCTGTATGACAGACTCTATAGAACTACCATATGACCCAGCAATTCCACTACTGGGCATATACCCCGAGAACACCATAATTCAAAAGGACACATGTACCCCAATGTTCATTGCAGCACGATTTACAATAATCCTATAGTTCTGAGCCCCCTGATCCACTTCTGTGCTATAAATCTGTCTCTTGGTTCAAGTGCATATGTTGAACACCACTGACAAAATACATTGGTAAAGTCACTGTGGACAGAGAATTTATACTAATATCCAGGTCACATGTTGATTCTGTTAAGAATAAATCAGCTCTCCTTGTAAGTGGAAAGTATGAAATTTTAACAAACTACTACTAGTACATGGCTGGTCTCTCCAAAATATAACGTTGTCTCAAGAGCCCAGCATCAGCCTCTACTACTAGCAGATTGACCATGTCAAGAGCTAGACCAGCTGTAGTGAGATAACCTGTGCTGTTGACAACAATCATGGCCCCATCCCTGCCACCATTTCCACTCTGTTTGTGGGTCCATGTCCACTCCAGGTTAAGCTGAAGAGAGAAGGTGACAACACCCCCAGGTTGAGTAATCCTGTCCATTTGGTTTTTGAGAGCCTCTTCTGTGCTGGATGACCTCTGATTGGCATTTTATGAGAAACATAACAATCTACATGTTCAGTTCCATAGGTTCATTCACATAATTCTTGCCCAAGTGCCAGACCTTAGATCAACCAGCCAAGTTTATTTTTCATTTCCCCAGCATCACAGAATATCTGTACCTTAGCTTCCTTCTCTCTTCATGTTATATGAACACACAAATGTTCTACTAGCAGCTCTGGTGATTGGAAGTATTTACCTTCAGCTTTATTCTCATGATGAACTTACGTAGGGGCAGCAATGTAGCAGATATCTTTGTCCAGCTTACTCTCACATTTCATGTCAATCCCTTTGTAAAGACTCATATCCTTTCTTCTTCCATCAGTTGATTGTTGGGATCTTCCCATGAAGCTGTATGTGTGGCATTGTTGCAAAAGACATTGGTGATATGAGAACTATGAATATGAGCAGTTTATGATTATGAGACAACTGCTTTTTCATGTCTTCTGCACCTGACCAGGCTCCTTTCTGATTGTACCACTACCATCATGCAAAGGATTCCTACTGTGCCTGCCTAACATTATGCACTGGGGAATTGAATGGCACATAGCTCATGATGGCTAGCCATGGCCACCTCGTCAATTAGTGTACTATTATCAAGGGATCATTCTCTACATGGATACCAATAGCTCTTTGTAGAAAAGAAAAGAATTCTCTTCTGAGGAGGATATCACCTTGTTTCAGAACCCCAGGGGTCTATTTGGTGGCATTCCTGACTCCACAGGCCATCGTTATTCATCATGGATACATCTAGCAAGACTGAATCTATTAAATCTTAAGTCCCAAGTGAGATAGCAGCTTTCCTACAGCCTGAACATTCTTAAGAGTTGTCGTGTACTGGGCCTCACTTGAAACTGGACAACTGTTGAAGTCACCCAAAAAATGAGGTGAAAGAGTATAATAAAATCCCAAGTGCTGTGCCTCTTTCTTAGTGACAGGAGATGCAAAGTGCAGTCACTTGTCTTGTACCTTAAAGGGGATAAGGTAGTATATCCTAGACCCCTAAGTTCCAAAAAAGTTCACAGGCCCTTCTTTTTTCTGTAATTTATTTTTGTACCTCCTGTCATACCTATGTCTTCCTAGGAAGTCTATGGAATTTGCCACTTTCTGCTCATACGTCTAGTTGGTACTATTCATTAATATAATGGGTCACCATAATGTTCTGCTGAATGACAAGAGGTTCAGGACCATATAATTACAGATAGCAGGAGAGTTAACCTGGATATTTTTTTTAAATTTATTTATTTATTTATTTATGGCTGTGTTGGGTCTTCGTTTCTGTGCGAGGGCTTTCTCTAGTCATGGTGAGTGGGGGCCACTCTTCATCGCGGTGCGCGGGCCTCTCACTGTCGCGGCCTCTCCTGTTGCGGAGCACAGGCTCCAGATGCGCAGGCTCAGTAGTTGTGGCTCACGGGCCCAGTTGCTCCGCGGCATGTGGGATCTTCCCAGACCAGGGCTCGAACCCGTGTCCCGTGCATTGGCAGGCGGATTCTCAACCACTGCACCACCAGAGAAGCCCCTAACCTAGATATTTGTTACGCTGCTTTTCTTGCCATATAACTGCACAGTGCTTTCAATCGCCTCTACTAATGAGGATTGAGAAGAAAGTTTTCCATGTATAAATAGCCTCATGCCAAGTGCCAAAGTTTGTATAGCTTAGTTTTAATAACAATACTGTTATTGTTACAAAATGGCTATAATTGGGGCCACTACCTGAATATGTTTACACATTATTCACTATGATTCATTTCTCTGGCTTTTCTTTCATTTTTTATTTTCCTTGAAGATGCCAGATGAGAAAATTGAATCACGATGCTCTGTTGATTGCCATCCACGCATGTTCGAGTTTGCGTTAGTGTTGATAATCTTTGTATACCTCCAGGGTTTCCATATCACTTCAGTTTTACTATGAAGAAAGGAGCAATTCTAGATAGCATTGCTCACTCCCACACCAAGCAAGTGTAAAGTCCTCTTGATCTCTCAACCCCTTGCCTTTCAAGTTTATCTCCTCACAAGTAAATATAGGTGAAAACTTTCGTAATCGTGATGTCACGCATGTCAGGGAATTTTACCTCCACGGTTAACACAAGCTTCACAGCAAAATTTAGCTGGATGTTGAGCAGAAAACGTCTTTCCATTCGTAGCAGAACGTCAGTGACCCACTACTAAAGAGTGTATGTTGATTTACTATGTCTTACCAGAGAACTCTTTCCGCAAGTGGAGGAGACAGGAATTGAAAGGACAAGAATGTGTCAAAAGACTTGCACGATTCTGTAAATTTAAAAACACATTTGAAGCCAGAAGTTTTCTTACTATTCTCTGCAGAACCTCTAGAGCCCCAGACACCCACTCTGAGGCCATGGAGGGGAGAGCCAGTGGTGGGCATAAGCAGGGCTCTCAGACATCCAATCACCGTTTGAAGTGGAATAGCTTCAGTGTGTTGGTTTGAACATCAGATATTCTTCGATTTTATCTCAATGGAAGTGTGTGTTTCAAACCACTGATCTGCTCCAACCTTTCAATATTCACTTTGAGCAATAATACACGTATTCCAATCCAACTTGCAAAGCTTATATACCACAAAACTGTAATATATCCAGTATTATCACATGTTGACTATTTCCTCAAAAAATTAGAGTGTTTTCCACTTCTTTTGATCTATATCTTTTGGAATAAAACCTAGCCAGTTAAACCAAAAATCCTGAATTCCCGGCACGTGGTTGATACCTCCTGTGTTTCGGGCAGTATCATATCGGTGAGGTAACATTTCTGGTTATGTGTTTTCTGTATTTTAGTATATCTCATATCCCATTTTTTCCTCTGATCATTTGAAAAAGTATGGGATCAAGTTTCACAGTATATAAAATACTTTTTCTGTGTCCCAGTAAAATTAATACTGTATTTTTAATGTTTTTCAAGGAGTTAGTTACAAATGACAGTCAGGTACATGTTTCATTGTAATCTACCTGATAACATAAAAACTTGTTTTGGATAGGAAAACTGGACTGAAGTAAGCCATGGAAATACTGATTGTGTTTATATGCTTGTCCATATACAGCACACATTTCCACAAATCAGTGAGATATTCTCTTGTCAAAGGTATGCATAAGGATCTCTATAAAACTAAGCGAAATGTGAATGATGTTGAATTCAAATTTGCAAGACTGACAAAACAGTTTAGAATGATATGTCACTGAATATGGGGCAAGTGGGAAAAGAGAGAAAGTATCTAAATTAGACAGACAGTGAAGTAAGTAACTAACTCCAAAGCTAGGATAAAAATAAGTAGAATCGAAAGCTTTGTAGAAACAAAATTGAAATGGGCAGAAGAACAAATGGAATCTGACATTATAACTTTCTATGGCCTAGATGTCTGTGACTGGAAATATCAAAACATATAAAGATATATATAAAGTCTGAGTGAAAAATAAAATGGCTAAGCTTGGAATTGCTGGAAAGCAGATCATTTTAAAACAAAACAGTTAACAGGTCTGAGTGTCCTGGTGATTTTCCATTGTCTTTTAAAATCCAGTAGAAATTTTGAGAGGAAAAGTAACTGAGATAAAAGTCACACGTCACAAATTTCAGTTTTAACTTTATGACACAGCTACATAACCTTGGGTAAGTCACTTAACTTCTCAGATCTTAGAGTTCTTTGTTTATGATAAAGCTATTGGGCAAAATGGTAAAGGGCTTTTCTGTTTTTGTTTATCATCACTTAAAAAAGTTAATATTTTAAGGAATCTAGGAAAGGCTCCTAGGTTTGATTCTAGCTCCACCATTTGCTAAGAGTATCTTAAATTTTCTCTGCCTCAGCATCCTTATGCATCAGTTGTGGTCACTATGGGAAAAAAATGAAATAATGCATGAAAAGCATTTTCCATAAAGCATATTGGAAAAGCATTCAATATACGTCAGTAAAGGTTGATTTACCAAGAAGCTAATATAACTTGAGTTTCAGGATCTTTATTTGCTGGGGTTCCTTTCAACATCCTATACCTGATTTTGAATTAAAATGTGTTATTTTTAAAGTGTACCCCAAACATTCAATAGGCCTCAAAACTAAAAAGTAGCAATTATTCCTTTTTATTAGATATTTTAAAATTAATACTAAAACATTTATTGATTCAATTCTTTACAAAATATTAGTAATCTTAAGAAGGTTGGTGTAGCTAAAAATTAATCAAATTTATCATCTAAAATAGAATTAACATAAAGAGAGTATATGGTTTGTACAATTATTATGTCATAAAACTGACACTGATTTCAAGGATGTCACTGCCTTTAAAGGAACTTGATGACTTGACAAATACATCTGGTCAGCATGGCAACATGAGTCCATTTTCTCTTTTCAGACACTAGATTTATGGTTACTACTGGAAAAATACAAGACTATGAAAGAAGGAATTTTTATCTGTGCTGGGTAATTAAAAAAAACAAAAAGTCAAGTTGTTCTAAATGAGCTACATTTCTGAAGAAAAAGGAAAAACTGTATTCATCCTTGAGTTTAAGGCTAACAATTCTGTCCATCTCTTATGCCTGAATTACAGGGTGTTTGTTGTGAAGAAAGATAAAAATAAGCTTCTTATGCTCTCAAATTCCTGCTCTTCTCCCACCTGAAAACTTCTTAGAGCAGAATTCAGAGACCTTAATTCTCTGGGGAAATTAAACACGATATTGCTCAGATAAGGAAACCCAAAGGGGCATACACAGCAAAAGGCCAATCCAGGAGATACTTCTGTAAAGCAGAACAGCCAGAGTGCAGACTGTGATAGGAAAGGTTCTGATTCCATCCTCCCTACTTCCTGGAGGTACGACCATGAAAAGGATTTGACTTCCCTGAACCTCGGGGCAGTTTCTTCTTTGTTTGTTTAGTTTAGTTTTGTTTTTGTCAAAAAGTGATGCTTCCTACTCTACCTATCTCAGAGAATTTACTGTCAATATTACAAGAGGCTGTGAGCCACACCTTTTTATTATGAGAATCTCTACAAATAAAAGATTAAATAACTACTATACAATAGTCTCAAGCTTACTTCTTATTGAATAGTATTGATAGGTTTATTTTTTCAATATACCAGTGGAAAAAAAAACCCTTTCCACTTTTAAATATTCACTATAATATAATTTGAAGCCTTGGATATTGGATAATTTCATAACATGAGTTCATTGTACATGTATTGCCCAAGTTACTTAATTGGTACTGGCTCTGCCATTAGCTGTGTAATCTTGGAAAGTTATTGAAAATACCTGTCCTTTTCATTTCTTCATCTATAAAATCAGATAAATAATAGTGCTTGATGTGCAGAATAGATTTCTAAATTTAAGGAGGTGCCTGTCTTATGGTAAATGCATTGTAAGATTTTATGCTATTATTATGCTACACCATAATGCCAAGAGTTCTATGTAATGCACAGACAAAATTTAACCAATAATGGAAATAAAAAAGAACATAAATATCCACAATTTCAATATTCCAACAAAATGGGATATTTCTACTTTTTCATGTTTTCCAGTTCTTGTTTACATCACGGAGAATTTTGATAGTATTACAATCTAAAGCTTTATAGTTATATAACTTAACATTATATTATAAGCATTTTCTATATTTCCTCCTAATATCCATACCTATGTTTAATGGATATAACATTTCACCCATTATAATACAGTCAAATTATTTCATCATTGTTTGAAATTCAGGTTTTATATATATGTAATGAGATTACTATAGTGTGGGAGACAAAAAAAACTCAGTGAATGTTAACCATTAATTTTATTTTATCATCACTATTAATAATACATTGTGCTTATTAAAATAATAATTAATATATTTATTTTTCATTTCTTCATATGATTGCCTTATACAAATTTATAAGACTGTGATTATTATGTCAAATAATAACATTTTTAAGAAGCCTGAGATACATTGCCACACTGTTTTTTAGAAGAGTTTTACTCATTCGGACGTCAAAAGGAACATATGTGTGTATGTTTCATATAACTCCCAGAACTGGGTTTATCATTGATTTATCATTAATTTTAACTTTTGATAATTTATAAATAAAAATAAGATGATATCATTTTATTGTACCTACCCTCAGAAATTATTAAACTTGTTTTTAAAAAATAATAGACTTTATTTCTTAGATTTTAGGTTTACATGAAACTTGAACAGAAAACACAGAAAGTTTTAATATAGTTCCTACCTTACCAACAGTTTCCCCTATTTTTAACATCTTGCATGGGTGTGGTACATTTGTCATAGCTGAGGAACCAATATTGATGCACTATTATTGAGTGCACAGTTTACATTACTGTTCACTCATTTTGTTGTACAGTTCTGTGGGTTTTGCTAAATGCAATGGTATGTATCTACCATTATCTTACCTTACAGAATGGTTTCACTGTCCTAAAAATTTAGTGTTCCACTTCCCTTCCCTCTCCCCAACCCCTGCCCACCAGTGATATTTTACTGTCCCATATATATTTATATATATATGGCTCTCTTCTTTTGGTTATTATTTTTGTTTTTGTCTTATGGTATTTCATATGTAGTTTCCTCAATGATATTGTTATTTTTAAACAACTTAATATAAAAAGTATATACTGTAAAATTCACCCATTTAAGTGTACAATTAAATGATTTTTAGTAAATTTAGCAAGTTGTGCAGCCATCACCAACATTCAGTTTTAGAACATTTCAACAACCCAAATGCTTGTTTACAATGAGTCTTGCCTGGCCTTTCCCACTCCGGGCAACCATTATCTGTCTCTTTAGATTTGCCTTTTCCAGACAGTTCATATGAATTTAATTATACAACATATGTTATTTCATGTCTGGCTTCTTTCATTTGGTATGATATCTCAGAGGTTTGCCCTTTGTCCATGTGGCAACATGTATGACTATTCCATTTATTTTTATTGCTGAATAGTATTTCCTTGTATAGATATCCATTCACCATTTGGATTGTTTTTTTTTTTTTTTTCTATTATGACAAATGCTGTTATGACTATTTAATTATTTTTACACAAGTTTTTGTACAGTGAAGATTAAGTTGGATTTTGGTAAAATAAATAAGGACTACAGTAAGACAACTTTTAAAAATGGTGATTGTATATAGTAAGTTATGGTTTGTTCACATATTTATTAATGGGCTGGATGTCTACTATGTGACTATGACACTAACTCAAACACGTTTATTAACTATGCAAGTTTATAGGTAAAAAAATGTGCTATTTTGGCAGGAATCAAGAAAATGATGAGAAAAATTTCCTTTCCTTAAAAGTTGTTGATAGAAGTTTACAAATCATAAGAAGCAGTATTTTGTAAACTTTCCATACTCACCTTGTGAGAATTTACACTTATCAATTGCTGGAAGGCAGCATTCCTTATGTTACCTAATCCATCAAAACAAGGTGGGAGAGATAAAAGGAATAGAGAAATATTTTCTTGCTTCTGCCATTTGAATGGAAGAGAAGTTGAGGAGGCTAGTTAAGGTGCTGAGATTTTTAATGATACTTATGTTATCGAACACTATACATGTGAAAATACGTATTTCAGTTACAGTCTAAAATTTTTATTCTATTTTTCTTATAACCTTTAGTCTTTTATGTGGAAAGCATCAACAATAAAACCATACTTTAAAGGAATGAAATAGCATACATAGTATTTTTTCCATACGGAAAATATTATTACATATGTTTATGTTGTTGCAAAATAAAAACAAACACACACACACACAAACAAAAAATCTTCATGCTCCTGAAATATCCCAGTGGACTATTGCAGAAAACATAAAATATTAATAACTCTTATTTTTGTTTTCAATTTCAGAGACCATCTTTGTTCTGGGAATTTATGAGCTTTTATATTATTACTTTCCAGGTAATTTTCATAACTACTCTTAAAAAGGACTCGAAAAAGCCCAATTACATTGTGAATTTTTAAGAAATATCTCTTCGCTAATACAGTTCATGACTTTGTGATCATTAAATGTTAAGTAAATATCACTCATGGTATCTAAGACCCAAATAACTGTGGACGTTTGTATGCTCAGTTATTACCCCATATACATAGTTTGCCCTCCATTTCAACTAGCTAAGAAATTAAAAGTACATCTTTGGGTAGATACTCCTTCCTACACACAACTTCTACAGTTAAACATAGTTTAAGAGTCCAGATGGAATATGTTCTAATGTGTGGAAGCATAACCTCCAAATATCAGTAGCTTCAAGTACATATTTTCTTCCTGCTCTTGCTAGATGGCTTAGAAGTCTGCACTACACACTCATGGATCCTGGCAAAAATGCCGTGACATCTCAGTTTGTGCCTGAGGTGTCCATACAGAAGGGGGAGTGAGAACTGGAAACGTCCTCACAGTCACACTTCATGGCCATAACTTTCTAGGTGGCCACAACCAAATTCAAAAGGTGGGGAAGTTGAATCCTTTATGTACACAGAAGCAGAGGGAAACTGAATAATGATGAATATCATTAATTTTATTCCTCTTAATTGACAAGCTATACCTTTCTTATTTTCTACAGTTGGATTTGTGTGATATTATTAAGAGAAAAAAATAAGAAATTGATGACTTCATGCTTGTCAAGTCACTCTAAGTGGTAAACAAAATTTAATTGTGCTGCCATTTGTAGCCACCTCATTTACTAAATTCTCATTCTCTCAACTTATGCTTTAGTAGTTACTACATGGTGACTGAAATTTATTAGCAAGTATGACAAGCATGAAATGTATGTCAATTATTTCTAATCAGCCTTTGCGATTAAAATGGATTTTGAAACAAATACAACATATGTTCTAAAAACCACGTGTTAAAAAGCATGATGTATTCGTTAGGTCCTTTCTTCAGTCTTCAACAATATATTAGCGAGTATCTATTCTAGTAACTATATTGTAAGATGCTGACAAAACAAAGATGTGAAGAAATCAGATGTTATCTTTGTCACTAATGGACTACATGAATGAGGGAAAGGTTGGAATTAATCAAATAAGCACACAGTATTGAATGCAGTGGAACGGAGGCCAGAAGAGACCTCCTGAAGAAATATTTGATAGTATCTAGTGTATGATGAGAAATTAACCAGAGAAAGAAGGAGAAAGATTTTCTTTGACCCTGTTGCAGAAAGAAACACTATGAATTTAATAAAAATGGAAAAAGCCATTGTGGATGGAGGGTAGAGAGCAAAAGGGATTTTGGAGCTTAAGCTAAGTTGAAAATGGTTACAGTGGAAAAGTGACTGGATTCCAAAGACTTGGTAATAATTGAACTGGGGGCTAAAAGCCAAGAATCATTCCTAGGTGTAGTGGAAAGTGAATTGGTCTTAGATTCAGATAGACTTTGCTCCACGACTTTCTAGCTCTTTTACCCTAGACAAATGTGCTAACCTCTGGAGCACCAATTTTCTCATGGACATGATGGTGATGACATTTACCTTATATGGCTATTGTTAACGTGAGAGAGAATGTCTGATGTGTGCAGCCCATTCCAGACTGGGTTAATTTGAGATCTCCAAAATACAGACACCAAAGTGGGATATGACTTACAAGAAATGTATGGAGGAAGACATTGGTGAATGATAAAGGGGAGCAGGATAATAAAGACAGAGAGAGACTGCAGACTATGATGTCTAACACATATGCAGGAGAAAGGGAAAAAAGGAGAACTGAGTAGAAAGAATCTCAGACTACAATGCAGTTCCAAGAAACATTCAGCCAGATTGATGGTAGTCCTGGAGCCAATGTTTCCCCATAGAGGAGTCCATGACTTGCAGGAATAGACTTGCATTAGCACTTTCACAGTAGCTGTGGTCTTAACGCAAACATGACGGTGAATCCAGAGAAGCAGGACCTTGGATGTCAGTCAAGCATGCTATCTACAACAGGAGATTTGAATTACTTATTTTCATGGCTGTCATTATCCACTCCTTGCACCACATAGATTTAATTTACTTCACAAGTTTAGGGAGTTGCTTCTCTATGGTTCCCATGAGCTTCTCTTTTGAAGGAGAAGCCTAGAAGACTAAGGTCTGTAGGACAAAATACTCCTCTCTTTGCTAAAGTTAGTCACAAGGCCCCAACTGGTACTCATTTATCTCTCCTTCATTATCTATTTCTAAATCTTTCACACATTAACCCTTAGCCATCTTCTTGGCAGAACTTGGTGGCTTACACGGTCCTGTGACTCAAACCTTCATTACTGAAGTGCCTGAGCTGTTGGAAATATGTCTTTTTCAAGCCAATGTTGCTGCACATGTCTTTTCACAGTTCCAGCTGGGTAAGGCAATATGAAGAGGTACCCATGGGAATCACATGGGTTCCATATTTATTCTTTCTTGTCCCCATTGTGTAAAATTATTCACACCTTCTCCTTGTGATCGAGGTCCATTACTCTTGTCATGATGGAAACTCTTCCTACTTGTCCCTGGACACAAGGACTCTAAAGTGTTTTAGCAACAGCCATAGATTGCAGTCTACTGGAGAATTTGCAGTGTCCCCTGGCAAAAGTACATTCTTCTGGGGACCAGGACTTTCAACCATGTAAACTTGAGAGCAAGAAGTACACACCCCTCAGTAGGTCATTATGAGTGATGGTAAGTGGAGCCACTTCTGCTTCCACTCATTGGTTGCTGGACCCACGTATTTGTTCTTTGTGGATATCATCATAGGAAAGTCTCTAAGTTAATGTATCACACTGTATCCTGAAGTATGTCATCCCATTCTTTCAGAAAGTTGTCTCTGAGTTGGCACTTGAGCTGTGCCATTCCGGTTCTCTGTAAAGCCAACCATTTCTGCATGGTACAATATTTTATTCTACTGATAGATCCCATGATCCCATGGTCATGGATGCACTCACCTTCTTCAGCATGAAGTATTATCTGACCAGATGCTATGTTTTGTTCATTACATCCTATGGAGCAGACATCTCGTAAGACCGCAAACAGTGCTGCTGGTTAAGGATCTGTGGGCAGGAAAGGGAAAGGCATTCAATACACAGAATAGTCATCCATTCTCTGTATATTAACTGTTGGCCCTCCTAGTACAGAATGTGTCCTACAATAGCCTTATTTTCTGCCACCATGACCACTTTGCTCATGTGCTCATTGTGCCAGTCCAGAGTGAAAAATGGTGATGGCTTGCTAGTATTTATGAGTCAAGTCGTCTTGCTAACCTCATTATTCAATGCCTCTTGTTTTCTGAGTGATTCCTGGTGGCCATTAATGTATGACAAAAATTTTTACTCTTTGTGCCCAATGCTGATGTCCATCTACATACTTCAGTCCCAGATATCCTTGCTGTCAGTATTCCATGCTTTTTACTTTCAGGCCCTGATCTGACAACCAAGCCATTGACCATTGCCCAAGAATCTATATCTATATCTATACCATCTTTATCTATCATGTCCTCTAGTTGGACTACTTCCCATTCTACATAAAGTAAATGAACAATGCAATGCTTGCAGCTCCACTTACTGGGAAGATTACCATTCTCCATTATCTTTTTTTAAAATTTTAATTAATTAATTAATTTTTCGCTGCACTGGGTGTTCGTTGCTGCGTGAGGGCTTTCTCCAGTTGTGGCGAACAGGGGTTACTCTTCGCTGCGGTGCTCAGGTTTCTCACTGTGGTGGCTTCTCTTGTTGCAGAGCACGGGCTCTAGGCACGCAGGCTTCAGTAGTCATGGCTCGTGGACTCTATAGTGCAGGCTCAGTAGCTGTGGCGTATGGGCTTAGTTGCTCTGCGGCATGTGGGGTCTTCCCGGACCAGGGATCGAACCCGCGTCCCCTGCATTGGCAGGCGGATTCCCAACCACTACACCACCAGGGAAGTCCCTCCATTAACTTTCAAGGGTACTATTCTTTTATAAATTTGCACCCACATAGCAAGCTACACCATCTGTAACCAATTTTGTTCATTTCCCTCTCCTTTGGCTGTTTATACTGAGATACTACTAACTGCAGTAGTCCACACTTATTCTTCAGATCCCTCCACCTCTACAGAGACCAAATTGCAAAATAAATGTAGGTATGATAAGTTTTAGTATCTGTGCATCATTGACATCTTTAGTCATAGCACTAAACTCCACTATCTTTCTCCTTCCAGGATATTTCACTGTTTTGGATTTGCTATCTCAGCCAATGTGTGAGGGGGTAGAGTTTCAGAGGTTTCAGTGTGGGCTTACCTGCTATGATAGCTTTTACCCATAGGCCAAGAACCAAGGAGGTTACTTGCTGCAACTGCCAAGTGTATCAATTCCAATTATTCACTAAAGACTCGAGAAATATCCATTAGGTGGGTCCCTGGATGCAGCGGGCCTAAACACCATGCTTTTTATATCATGCCAAGGTGCCTGCCAATTGTACGTCTAGTTGGGAATGTAATAAATTTAAGAAATTTTGTTAAATGAGGTCATTGGTGCCTAACAAATTGTAGGCTCTCAAAAATTATTGGCTTTTTTTCCTGTGAGTAGAAATTTAGTTAATATGCCATTTCAATAGGAGGATAATTTGATGTTTTGGGTCTTCAGGTGTCATACCCTCTGTCCCTTAGTGTTTGTAATGCCTGGGTATTCTCTTTTGCCTGATGTAAAGTCACCTGGGTAAATGACCATAGGTCCCTTTGGGGGAGACTAGAGGGATTATTTTACTATTTACTTGCAGTTGTGTTGCAGAGCCTTTCCGCCTAGGGTCCCAGATACTATTTCAGTCAGAGTTTTTGACATAAAAATGGGCCTGGTCTATTTACTTAGCAAGGGATTATGACTTTTCATTGACAGAACTGCCTTCATCCTCCCGAAATTCTATTCTTGCATTTTTCTGGTTGTAGATGTTAAACTCCACACTTGCTGGCTGGCCATCTATTTTGTCCCCACTGACACGATGCTTTATTTTCCATTTCCACAATTCACTGTGTATCAAGCTTCCTTGAATATCCCTCTACCATGCTGATATGTAAGGTAAATACAGACTCCTGGTTTTGACAATTTAGAACTGTCAATTCTGCCCCCTGGCTTCTATTCCTTTAGGGCTATATTAATCCCTATCAATATCATCAGGGTTCTCTGGCTGCTCTCTTAACCTCAGGATTAGCTTGCATAGTCACCATTGAACTTCTGAGTGATGCTAGTACTCCACTAATGCATGGATTCTTGTAGTCTCGATGAATAGATTGTCCTCTGGGATCTCCTGTGAAAGATTATCTTCTGTGAGTCTTCTGGCCTCATATTCTACATCTATCTCAACATTTCTACTACTCTCAGTTCTTTATTTATTGCTCTACCACCTGCCATGACAACTCAGGGGCTTACACTTCATTCAGTATTGCCCATCACTTTCTCCACACTTCTATGGGCCACTCCAGCAGCGACTTTGCCCTACTTATTGGGGTTCTTATCTGTCGAAGTCTGGTATCCCAAGAAAATGCCTTCCAATCAATGACTTCTTGTGTATCCAGTCTTATATTCTAGTCTAGGTAATCCAGTATACACTAAATCAGTCCCAGGGATACTCTTGGCTCCTTATTTAGTCATAAGGAGCTCTTTTGGTATATAATTTCTTCCTCCCTTATCAGGCCCTGCAAGTCCACAGCTGATTTTTCCCGGGATTTAGCCTTAGTCAGCCTGGAAACCAAGAGAGGAGATGGAGACAGCTCCTGAGCTGAACGCTTGGTGACTCTTGGAGAGAGTCTTCCGTAGTGTCTTGCAGGATGGGGGTAATGCCGGAAGAAGTGGGAAGGCCATGTCTGTGAGCCTGTGGACTTAAAAGTCTCTTTCTCCTAGAGTGTCTCATCCGGTATTACTAGGGCCCAGGTTTTAACAGTAAGGGTCTGACTTTAGCATAGTGACATACTTCGGTTGGAAATCGTCACGTGAGCGCTGTGATTCTATCTGGGCCTCAGTCTGCTGCTCAGCTGTGTCTACTTATCCATTCCAGGAGAAAAGTGCCTCTTTGTAAGCTACTAAATGAGACCCCCATGACTTTCATACGTAGCCTTTAACAGCTTGTTAATGACCCTCAGTTTCTCGTTATTCCTCTGCAACGTGTTATCACAACTCATCTGTAACTCTGAGATAACTACTATCCCTATAGGCATTGTTCCCCCTTGTGATATTGTGATTAATAATAAGAAATATATATTTGGTCTTCATCCCAGTTTCTAGCAGAGCTCCTAAAACCACTGGAATTCCCTAAGTGCTGAGAACTATGGAGGTATCTTTTGTTATGTTAATGAGGTGACTTTTGAGCCCCACCTAAGGATGTGGACAGTTTGCCAGAGGCGCCAACCACATGGTTAGAGGACTGGAACTTTCACTACCAACCCCTTGACCTTCAGAAAGGAGAGAAGGGCTGGCAATTGAGTTTGATCAGCAGTGGCCAATGATTTAATCAGCCACACCTATGTAATTAAGCCTCCTTAAAAACCCAAAAGGACGGGCTTTGTAGAGCTTCCGGCTTGGTGAACATGTGAAGACTTGGGGAGAGTCATGCGCTTGGAGAGAGAGGGCATGGAAGCTCGGAGGCCCTTTCCCATACCCTGCCCTATGCACCTCTTCCATCTGGCTGTTATCTAGTAAGTAAAATGTTTCTCTGTGTCCTGTGAGCTGCTCTAGCAATTTAATCAAACCAAGGAGGGGGTTGGGGGAACCCCCCAATTTACAGCTAATCAGTCAGAAACACATGCTTGCAACTGGCATCTGAAGTGCAGGCAGTCTTGTGGGACTGAGCCCTTAACCTGTGGAATGTGACACTATTTCCAGGTAGATAGTGTCAGAATTGAACTGTGGGATACCGAGTTGATGGCAGAGAATTGCTTGGTGGTGTGGAGAAATCCCCCACATCCACACACGTTGGAAACTGGGGTCAGAACCCATTCACCCCCATATCTTTAAAATCTGGCATCATTGTACCTACAAGGCAATTTCCCTTGGGTATCCTTGGATATCCCTGGAATATCTTTGCAGGTCACCAACAGTGAAATCTTTAGTAACTAGAACATCACCAGCTGGGGCCTTGCCAACTTTTTGTTATCCTGCCTGTTTTCTCAGATCACTACTGGCAATGCTTCTGTTTGTAGGGTTCCTCTGGGAAACATATGCCAAGACAGAATTAGATATATGAGTGAATTATTGCAGGAAATGCAGGTTAAAAATAAAAAGGAGGGAAATGAAGAAGGTGCAGAGAGCCTTTAGCTGTAAAGATGCTGAAAAAGAGCAGGGAAAAGTAGGAGGTTTGAAAAGGAATAGTCTCAGACTTTGCAGTGCACATTTAAGGAAGATTTGGCAAGGTCAACTGGGAGTCCTAGAGCCAAAGTCGCTCATCAGAGAAGTCCTGCATGTCAAAGCAATGGTCTTCATTTGCACCCCCAGGGTGCTCATGTATTGGCTGGAAGCAGTCCACGACAGGCATTCCCTGGGAGTGAATGTGGTGGGAATCTAGAGGGACAGCAGATGGATTCCTCAGCCAATTATGCAGGGCATCTAAGTGGGGCATTTTCCAGTCTGCCGCAGAGTCTCTCAATGCACAATAGATATTAAGTTCTTAAAATTAAGCACTCTCAGGTGCAGCAATTTATGAGGTCCTTCGGAAGCAAAATTAGCATATTGACCCACGGGTATATAGTAATTTAAGTAAGCCTCAATGGTAAAGTGGAGTTCAGCTTTTGACATGTTTAATCAGTACAACTGCTTCAAATATTTTGATCAAAAGCCTATTCATGACTATATACAATAGTAAGAAAACATTTATTGTTATAAAATGTTGGTACTGCTGAGTAGAAAAATCACATAGGTCCTTTAGCAAAACAATTGAATCTGCAGCTGTGCACATACCTGACTGAGGTCAAATATCAAATAGTTCTTAGTGATACTTATTTACATGAATAAACACTATTCAACGACTCAGAAATTAATGTGACAACCCATTTTTTTCTTAGAAATCTCTCATACTCTGTAGTTAAAACACACATTTCCATTAAAAATGTATATATAAACTTCTGGAGTTAATGGATCATATATTTCTTTTGGTCTATAATCCATAGCAGTAGTGGATAGCCATTAACTACTGTGGCCCAGCTTTGAGGATAATTGTATAATAGAGACCAACGCATTTCTTCCTCAATGACTTGTGTGGCCATTTTGGTTGGCTAATAAATAGTTGTAAATCATAATCATCCTGCTGGTCACTCAGAGGCTGACCCTTCCTCGTTTAATTAAGGCATAATCAAAAGCATCATCGGAAGTCACATATTCAGCACCATTATATATGTTTTTTATACTACAAAAGCTTCTAATCACTTCCTTTCCTCTCTGACATATCTCTTACAATGCTCCATATTGCAGGCATATTTTTAAATTAGAATCTATGCTCCACCTATTCTTAAAATATTTGAGATTCCTAGTCTTGTGTGATGAAGACTAAAGTTCTTGACATTGCCTTCATGGTCTAATGCTGTGTGCTTGTGCCTGTTTCTCTAGGTTCATCTCACTCCACTTTGTCTCTCCTTCCCTGTGCATCATTTGCACTGGTCTTCTTTTTGTTCCTACAAAATGTGCCATGCAGTGTTCTGTTATCCAACATGTATCCTCTCTGGTACATCCGTATAGAGCAGGAAGCATGCTTGCTTTGTGGAATCAATTTGTCACTGGTCATTATTGTCCTACAAGGAATTGGGTTAGTTTCTTTATTTATCTCAACCTTTCCACAAATAATACATTTCGGCTATAGTGAATCAAAAAGACTGAATCTTTTATTTCAATTACTGGGAGGCAATTATAAAGTAGAAAGAAAACTAAGCCTGGCAGGGGAAGCTGTGGTTTTAATCTCTGCCTCTCCCTCTTCCTAACTGTGTGTGACTGAATCCTTTGTTTCTTCAACTGCACATTTACTAAAAATAAAATTTTACAGAGTTGTAAAGATGAAATGGTTTATTTTAACATAATTTGTAAATTATTAATAGAGTTCAAAAAGCTCCTGTTATCCTATTATTCAGGATAGGACCAGCATTCAGTAAGTATGTATTGAAATGATCTAAATGTTCCATTCAAATGCACTCATATAGAAAAATGATCTACCTGATTAAATAACCAGAAATTTCACTTCGTTACACATAAGGCATTCTTTGATTTAGCCTATAAATCAGATGGTTATGTGTACTGTGGTTTCATTGCACAAATATTTAAAAGACAGCAGTTCTTTAAATAATTATACTTCAATCTAATACTTAAGCATATTATTTTATTATAAAATATCTAAAGTATAAGAATAATGAAGAGAATCTTTCTGAATTTTCCTGTGGCAGGCATTCTGTATTTTGTTCTATTTCCTTCTGGTTATTTTCCTTTAATGCATATGAGTATGTACAGTATTCATACGTTATTTTGGAATTATTCTGTGTATTTCAATCCATTATCTTTAAAAAAAGAATCCTTTTTGTATGAACCATATTGTGCCACCACATTCTGAAGACACTCAAATGCATTTCCTCTATGTCCTCTGAAATTTTGAAGATGAGATTATGGTATTTCAAATAATATCACCTAAATATAGGGTATTTGTCAGAGTATCATCCTCTATAGCTGCAGTTGTTGTCTGGCATTGTACCTTTCCAAAAGCAGTCTGTTAGGAATAAGATTAAATCATCAATAGCCTAATATAATTTCCTGATAATCTTACTTCCCCCATGATGATGGCATACTGGATTTCTTGGAAAAAAATCCATTGCTGTACATGACAAAGATTGAACATTTTGAACTTGTTTTGTGAAAAATGCAGCTGTCATGTTCCATTCAAAAGTTCTTTGATTCAGTTATCTGTTCAAGAGTGTGTTGTGCTAAGAGGATCAGAATTTTCATTTCTTTAGAGGATAACTTCCCCCCAGGAGATTCAGGTGGCCTACTCTTTGTCTGAGGACCACCTAGCAAATTGGTTCCTGACATCATTTTGTAAATACCTTACTTTGCTCACCAAATCATGTTAATTCACTTGAGTGGAGCTAAGTCTTCTCACCTACTTCTGTACATCCTAAAGAAAGGTATGTCAATAGAAAAATGGGTTGTCAATCACAAGTGGTAAAAATAGGTGCTCTGACATGCCTTTCTTTTTCACAGAAAATAGAAGAACATTTTAAAACAAAGCTAAAACATGCTGGTATCTAGAATGAGTTGGACCTCCTTCTGCTTTCATTTATGTATATCTTGACTTCATCAGGAATAATAGACACATAAATAAAAACAGAATTTGGCCCAGTGATTTTAAAATCACTTTAAACCCTCTGGTCTCCCTTCAAAAAGCAGAGTTAATTCACTTTTCTTCCTATCATCACACATGAATCATTTTAAAAAAATGTTTGTATTCCTCAGCAATGTCCAGAGGAGGGACCAGTTTATACACTGCTGGCTCTCATTCCATGCTAACAGCCAGTGACCTCATCTAGGTTTTAGGTTAAGTGCAGTGGATAGCCTTGTCTGCTGGTATCAGGGGTGATTGCTCTAAGGATAATAAAACAAAGCCAGGATTCTGTGAATGCTGCCTACAATTCACAGCAGGTAGTCAACCAACTGATATGAACATTGCCTTTTCTCACATGTAACAACATTTAGTAGTGAGCAAATGGGAATGCAGAGATTCTTTTTCCACTGTATGAAACCTATATTTGTAGCATTAACGTTTGGTGCAGCCAAACCTTTTGAAAAAAGGTGATGCCATCAAACAAATCTGAACTGACTGGAAAAATTAAACCTTAGGAAACAGTGCAGTCCTGTCTTTCCTGGTTTAAACTTTTGAGAATCAGAATAACTTGTTAAGGGTAATTTGTTGGTTAGAGCAAAGTGATAACAATTTTAACATCCTAACTCCTAAAACAACATTTGCTAAGTATTTTAGTAGAACCCCTAAACATCATCCGGTTCTTGACAAAACTACTGAGCAGCATTGGTCATAAAATATTTCCTGGAACCATAATAACAGTATAAAAATATCAATTAAAATATGCCAGCAAGGAAATAGTTTAGACTTTGATCTTTTGTGGGTTTTCTGTGTAGAAATTAAAAGCCATTATTTAATTTTACTCCTTGTAACAACATTTAAAACACAGCTGTGAAATACAAAGTGCTTACCTTAGGAAACTTCTTTTTTTCTTTCTCTTTCTGTGCATCTGAAATCCAAATTAGATCCACTTCACTGATTAAAAATATTGCTTCTAGTGATTTGCCAAAAACTGTTTCTGAAATTTAAATTAGGTTAAGTATTTTGTAGCAGACTGCCATAATAATTTTCCAAAGCAATAAAATTAGGTATCAGAATTAATGATACATAAAATTCATTTTATGATTTTACTTACATTGCCTTGTATCTCTCTTTTTTCTATTTTCAAACGAACTCCTGTAACTCTCTAATGTGCATCTACACTACCCAACGACCCTGGCTGTGGCAGAGAGGACAACGGGATTCAATATAATTTTTTTTTATATGTTCTCGTTTGTGTTCAGAAGTTGTGTGGAACATACACAGGAAATAGACTTGATAGCCCGCTATCTCTGCAAATATGAAACCCCCCCTTAAGTGGCAGTTACCCTGTAAGTGGCCTTCCCTGGGGCTGTCAATGATGGAGTAGCTGGCATTACCTGCTGAGTGAATGGAGCAGCTACCACTTGAAAAATCAAGGCATGGGCCCCTGTAGCTTAATAACTCTCTCCATGCAACTGCTGAGGACATAGGTTTCCCTTCTCTCCTTGTTAGACTGTGATGACAAGTAAAATCTTTTTTACTTAAACTATTCAGTCCATCATTCATTCTGTCATTTAGCCAATCAGTTCTTCCCTAATTAAGCAGGTACAGAGAACCTGCTGTGTATAGGCACAGTGCCACGGATTAAAGCTACAGAAACAGAGAGCTGGTCTCTGTTTCCATGGATCATGTCTTATGAGGAGACAGACACGTGATCCATAAGGCAGGAATTAAGTTCTACAATAGCACAAATTAAAAAGTTAACAAGTCTACCTAAAATGTTCACTGAGGACATCCCTCCAAGGTTCATGAAAGAGTAGATTTTAGATGCCTAGTGGCTTTGTCGTTCACTCATTGCTGAGAATGTATAACAGAAAAAAAAATTTTAAATCCAGTTGATAATTGTTCAAAAATACCTTAACACATTCGACTTACTTACTAAAGATTCCATCTAGGTCAAGTGACTGTAGCTCCAGAATGTGTAATTTTATTCTGCCTGAGTTGAGGAACCTACCATGAACATCTGAGAATGATCCAGGATCATCATGTATCTATTCTAAAGACAACAAGCCAAAGAGCAATCAAAGCAGCACATCTGTCCTACCATTTCGATCCATCCTCCACCACTGCTGTGCTGACCATTCAAGTCTATCTCCTTTTTAACCTGCCATTCCTTTTAGCACTTTACCTCTCATTTCAACCTTCTCATTCTGTTTCAATCCCCACAAAATTATATAGAGCAGTGCTTCTTACTGTTATTATACCATTAATATCGACACCTAAAGATCTTTTGAAGTGCATACTCAGAGTGAGGCTGGAGATTATCCATTTTAAGCAAATTCCCAGATAATAATGATTCACATGCTGCCACAGTTCAAGTGGCAAATATGTATCCAGTTTATACTCATCTTGCCCATCATACATAAATAGAACACTTTTTTATTTTTATTTTTATTTGGTTGGAATGGTGAAGATTTCTATGCATATTTTTCAGGCTTCTGGTGGAGAATGTTTTAAATGTACAATGGGCATGATATGAAAGTGATGTGTGTTTACTATCTTAAAAAAAATAGTACATAGCAAACTGGGCAAAATACAGTGAGGTAAGATGAGTGTCATGTATACAAGTGAATGAATGTTTTTAAATCTCTATCAGTAGGTCACTAATTCCTTACCTAAGAGTAAGACTCTGATGTAACAGATATGTAACAGTGTTTTGGTGATAGAAACCGGGATAGGAAAAAGGCCAAGAATATGATAAAAAATATAATGTGCTTCTAGGGATGACAGATTGACATTTCTACATATAGATAGATGAATAGTTAATCTGATGGTCATGAAAATATTGCTTCTCTATGAGAGCAGAGAGATCGATGGGTAGAATATATGCCATAAACATTAAATATTAAAATGGGGGTTTTTGAGGACACATTTGAATACTTCATCATTTTGCCTAAGTGCTTGAATAAGCATTGTGCATACCTCACATTAGTAATCAGAGAATAGTGTAATTCACACATTCATTCAAGGTATAAATCCTATGATGATATAAGTACGTGGATTGTATTATTTAAATTGCCTGATTCTACAATGCCGGTCTTAGGTGATGTAGACTATGTTACAGTCAATTTTTTTTTTTTTTTTTTTTTGACAGAATGATACAGCTTCTATTAAATCCTAGGGGGCAGAGGCCAGGTCTGACACAGCTATGTATTCTTAGTACTTACCCCTATAACTGAAGCCTTGGAGGTTATAGAATATGTTGATGATAGACGGATGAATGAATGAATGAGCTATTTCCATAAACATTGTAGGTTAGAACTTGTGACATAATGAAGCCTCTAAATATGCCTAAAGAATGAGTGTTGCTTTTAGAATACATAGTCTAGGAGGAAAATGTTTCTCTTTGTTCAGGCTCTGGCTGGACAAACTTTTAAAGATATTCCGAAATAAAATATGTCAGTTATTCTTTTACTCATTAAATGTCTTAATTGGAAACACATTAAAACTACACCTTGGGACAAGCACAAATTCATTATATTTTACTAATTTTCTCCTGAAATATTGTACAATTATGAACCCTTAAATATTGCATTCATACGTTTTGATAGACTACAGAAATATAGAATAACATAACTAATTAAATATTTTAACATCTTTTTTTGTATTCAAATACAGTGAAAATGAAGTACACAATAATTTTAATGAGCTGGAAATCTATCCAAAGTAATAATTACTTTTGGTGGAAATGTTTTTCAATTAAGATTTTTATGGGTGACAATTCTGGAATTTATAAGAAAAGTTTAGCTGTGCATTTCTTTACCTAGACATTTTGATTCTAAGAGTTTAGAAAATAATCTGATAAGTGAAAAAAGGTGTTTATTTGCTGGATTTTTAATGCCTCTCAATTTACTTGTTTACCAAGGGAAAATTAGGTAGTTAAATAAAAATATGCTATTCAATGGACTGCTTTGCATTTGTAAAAAGGAAATAAATTGTTCTCTATAAGCTGCCATAGAAGGATGTCCAAGGTATATTGTTAAATGGCATATATATTAGAATCATATGGCATCATTTAATTTCTGTTAAAGTAATTAACCATCAATTGTAATTTTTCATTTAAGAAACAGAAGAATAGTTTTATATTTCTCTTTTAGAATATATATCCTAACAGCAATATCAAAATTATAGGTATATTTAGAACGTTTGTTATATCAACTGTGTCAAAATGACTTTTGATAAATGCTCTGTATTTTTTTTTTCTAAATTTGGTTTTATTACTTAAGAAGAATTAGTAACTGAAGTATAGATTCATAAACAGAAAAAAATAAATTTAATTCAAAAAACATGAATTTGTCCCTACATGAGATGTGATTAATGTGCCATATTTTCTAACTTTTGCTGTTTCCTTCCACGTGGAGGGAGTTTCAAAGGCACAACATCACTAGCCTCTGCTCCCCACCTCCCGCAACTCATTCCTTTTTCAAAGATTAGTGACTTATTTAGCTACTGAGTTTAAGAGCAGGACCTGATATGCATATATGGCTTGTTATTTCTTCTCTTTTCTCATAGGAGCTAAGCTGTCCACAGAAATAGCCATACTTTTCTAACTCCATGTGATGACTTTGACAAGAACAAGCATATTAGAAGTAGTCAAACATTACCTATGACTGGGAGGGGGGATATCAAATTTTGAAGTTCAGTATTAAAAAATCAACTAACCTGCAGATACTAGCTTTATTTGTAACAAGATGTATTTTGATCTCACATTTTCTGTATTATTTTTGTCATAGTTCTCATTTAGTTCAAACTTTAGGTGGGAGAGACAAATGTTATTTATTATTTCTCTAAGGCCACAATTGTCTGATGGGATTCTGGAAATTGAAAACATAGCTCAAATTTCTCCCCAAAAGTCTTGTTGTTACCTTGTTTTGTTTTTGTTTTTATCTAATTACAAAGCTAAAATACATTACTGGAAATTTAATAAGAATAAAAGAAAAGAAATGTAATAAACATAGTAAAATATAAAAGAATAAAATAGAAGAAATACAATAGATTAATCCAACAGACAGAAGTAACTATAACTAATATGCTGTCATAGTATATTGGGTTCTTAATGACTATTTTAAACATTTGTGATTATGCCAAAAATATAATTTGTATATCGGTGAATCAATAAGCAAACATGTTATGAACATTTTCTTTGCTCATAAGATGCCCAAGAAGCTTAATTTTAGTTATCCCATTATTGTCTATTATTGAGATGCATCTTTTTATTTTAAATCTCCTTTGCACTGGGGATTTAACTTGTTTCCAATTTTTCACCATTGTGCATAGTGTTGTCATGAATATCTTTGTGCCTAAATCATTGTTTGCATTTCCTTGCACATAGACCTCATATAAGGAAATTGCTGAATGCAAATTTGCACAGCAAACTCAATTTCCAAAAAAGTAACAGGAATTTAAATTCTTTCAGAGGTGAAAACTTAAATGTTTGCCTGATTTTTATTTAAAAATGAAAGTAATAAATGTGTGTTATAGCAAAATGGAAATAATATTGGACTTTCAGAAAATATATATGAACTTATAAAACGTTTGTATGTTTTTAGTCTTAACATAAACTTGAGCTCCCTACCCATCTTTCCTATAGATATAACGCAGTGCTTTGAACGGATAACTTCAATTTCCTAATCAATATGTACTCAAGATTGATTATTGGGACATACATACACATTTCACATCGAATCCTTCAAAGCATTCATCTTACCTAGTAACACACAACTGTGCCTGAAGTTGCACTAGATTTAAAAAAAAAAAAAAAAAAAGGAGTCCAAAATAACAGTTGCAAAATCCAAATTATCTGGCTTTGCAATCACTCCCTCTCTAGAATGTTTTCCTTTTCCATTCCCTAACTCAAACATCTCAGATAACTCATGGAGGTATTCCTGATAATTCCAGGGTACTGTCTAGCATCCCTTGAGTTGAATTCCTAGGCTAAGTCAGAGAGCATGTATCTTCCTCCCTTGGTCTGGTGCATTCACTGGTGTCACTTGGCACTGCTCTTATCCCACCAAAGCATTAGCTATAGTCCCAATGCCTAACATATTCAACCATCACTGCTGCTTCACATCTATTAAGTATCTAAAATTAAATTTTTTAAAAGCAGATCTCTATTTCTTTTACCCTATAAACATATTTCTTAGATAGCATCTGCCATCTCAGGGTGGGGCTCCACCCTTCACCCAGCTTCTAAAGTCAAATCCAAAAGGTCATCCTTGGTTTCTCTAGTTTTCTCACTGTTGACCTTCACTCCACATCATGTCTTATCAGTTTTTCTCCAAAACATATTCTACATATTTCCACTCTCTCCAGCTTCTCGGTATTTCTAGTCTAAGCCCCAACCACATCTCACGTAGACTCTTCTAATAGCACCTGTCTGGCCTTCTTGTTTCTACCTCTCTCATTTGTACTGCAGCCCGGGGGGTGGGGGGATCTTTCCAAATGTAAACCATGTCAAGTAACTCCTCTGCTCAAAGTCTTTCAATGGCTTAAAAGTGCAAAGAGATTAAAATTTCTATCTCTTACTCTAGCTTGTAGGGCACCTGCCTGAATCTTTGATCTCATCTCATAATGCTCATGAATTAAGCCGTCCTGTTCTACTTCTCTCAGATACTTGAATGGCTGGCTCCCTGTCATTCACATCTCATCTCAAATGACAATTTAAGTAAAAAAGAATTCTGTTAATGTATTTGCACTATGATTTCCTTCCTACTTGATGATGCTTTATAACCTATACTAATTTCATAATTGACTTGAGTATAGTAGCAAATAATTTTTTGAAGATATAGGAAGGGTAAATTTTCTGAGCAGTTGTTTCTCTGTGAATAACTTTAAGTTGCATTAAAAAATAAATTATCCATATTGTAAATTCCCGGGGAATTTTTTCTTAAAAAATATATAGATTCCATAAGTTCTTTTAGTATTTCAGAGACATATGAAAATTTTGCTTTCTTTTAAAAAAAACTGTGTTTTTCTTTTTTAATATGAAGAAATGTAAGGTATTTCTTAAGTATTAAGTTCCTAAAATGTTATAGGGCATGCATCAACTTTCGTAGATTTTTGATAAAGTTCAGTACTTTCAAATAGCATACTCTGAGAATTCATGACACTAGAAAGCCTTAATGTATTTTTTTTTTTTTTAATTTTGTTTTTCTCTCTTCAATCCCAATCAACTAATAGAGACAGAGGCAGCACATACCTTGGTCTGCAGGTCCATGGTTTAGTTTCGAAAAGAATTCCTGGAAATTCAGGTTTGAGGGTGTCAGTTTAGTATTCTAAAAGATACTTCGAGTTCAATCTATTGATAAACCTAATTCTACTTAAAGTAGGTAGAAATAATTTTGTTATTTGTAACTTATTAGGTTTTGGTTAGTAATTCTTACCAAAAGAGAATGGAGGTAACAAAACAGACTCTAAAGGAAATGGGAATTGGGGATGGTTATCTAACATGTTTGAGGTAGAAGGCAGCAAAAAGACTATTATCATTAAAGAATGAATAACTGATAGAATGAATGCAGATACAGAGCACTTACCTATTTGATGAAAGCACACCATTGTTGAGTCAACGTACCACTGCTGAAAACCACTAACTAGCACAGGAATGGTTTAAGCCACAGCCTTATCAGGTCTCTTTTATGAAAAGTAATGTATTGATTGGTAAACAGAGAGATCCCAATATTGTAATTGAGACATTTTGGTGGATTTAAATAGATCTTTATAACCCAAACTCCCTAACTTCATGAGCTTCTTCTGACATCACAAGCCACCTCCTTACAAGTTCAATGAAGTAGTTTATGCTCTGAAAAACATGTAATAACATCACTTGCACAACTTACATTGCCATTTTCCTCATGTCCCATTCCTCTCATCACTCTACAATTACCTCTCAATTTATAACTAGATCAGATCCTAGCTTTCACAGGGTATTGTATACAATTTTTAACTCGAAAGGAAAAGCCTTATACACCAAAAGAATTTCAAGATTTTATGTCAGTGTAAATCTTGAGACGATGTGTAGAAATGGATTCAGAGAGTGCTATATAAGTTGGCTTTAAATCAAGATGGCTTTATCAATATGGGTGTATTAATAATTCTATATCAAAGGTGCTAACTCTTGGTTGGTTGACCAACATCCAGACTCAATGTTGGTCAATGCAAAATGCAGTTGAGTTGCTGGAAATTGTTCAGTGTAACATTATAAGAAGGAATCCTGGAAGTAAGACATGAATTTTTGGCTTACATATTTGATTAGTAAAAATTAAGTAGCATGTCAAATCTTATTGTATTCATGGTAATTCCTTAGCAAACTCACTAATGACATGTACTAGTTGGAGTGGCTCCATGGAAAATGTCACTTAAACTATATAACTACTGAAGTATAAGATAAAGCTATTTCATGACCAAAATAGCTTCCTTTTGAGTAACACACATCACTCAGGGACCTCCTATGTTAAATCTGGGCCAAGAATCATCCTAACATGAAAAGCCGGGACCTGGAGAGTGGTTTCAGTAGCCCAGATGTCTCCACATTTCACTCGGGTTTCACCATGACCTGCATCCTTTAAAGTATTAGCACAGTTTGATACAGAGTAAGACCACTGATTCTGATTGTTAGCCTGATACTTCATATTATCTTGACACCATTGGCCATAACTTGAACATATGGGTCACAGCTATTTGAAACAGGCTGGAAAAATGTAGTCTGAACTCTGCATAGTCAGATTATCTCACTAGAAATAGAGGATTTACTTACAATGGAAGAAGGGGAGTCTGGATATTGAGGCAAACAGCGTCTTCTAACACGGAAGGTAAAGAGAAAGAAATCAGATCCCTTTTTAGGGACTTCTGAAGAAGGCTAATCGTGGTGGATCAGAGTGATTTGTCAGAATGAACAAAATTGGATCATAGATGGACTCCTGGCCTGAGGTTAAGTGTTCTGGTTGTGAGCTGCCATCTTCCCTCATCTGCTTCAGTCACTATTAGGGCAGTGGTTCCGTAACTCACTTTGTTAAGCTGCCACAACAGACAGAACAACTTTGCAGTGTCTGTTTCCAGCACATTTAACCATTTGTTTTCAGTCAGATTTCTGAAAAGTGAAAGGTAGTTTTGACTGTAGAAATTTCTCCTTGTGCCCAGAATGGCTTTGATTTTGTTGGTATAGATTTTCAGAAACTTTAATTCCTTCTGTATAATAAAATGTTTACTTTTAATACCAGTTAGGTTTCAAAAAGAGTTTCTTCAATTTCATTCTTTATCCTTAGCATATCTTTTAATATACCTCACAGTAGCTCAGTTAGATATTAGGCTCCATTTACAAATTTGATTATATGAAAGAAAAAAAATGCATGAAGAAACGCCAAAGTGTTGATATAAATCTGTGCAAGAACATGTATTGAGCATGTTTATAAAATCATTAATTTGTCCATTTATTAAACTATTAGGGGCTTTTATGATATTTTCTATCAAATCAAGACCAAAAACATTTTATAAAATTATCAAGTTTTTCTTATCACATTATATTTGTAGTAAAACCTCCATATCAAACCCAGACCACACCAATCTTAAATTCTTAAACATTTGGAGAACTAATGAGGTGGATTGCCAGGGTTTATAGAGATGGAGTACCAAAGAACCTGCAGGAAATTAATTTACCCCACAAGATAAGAAAGAGACTAAACCCCAAGAAAAATGTCTTCAGGAACCAAACAGGGAAACATATTAGGATGGAAGGTAATAATTAACAATAAGTCTGTAGTCAGTTGAAATTAGAGGCCCAACTTAAAGGCGTAAAAAATATATTAATAAACAAGAAATACTGCCCACCACCAATACGAGTTTATAATCTCTATTCTGGACACAAAGATTTGGTTAAAGGACCGTCAGTTGGCCACTGTGTTTGCTCCAGGAGAATGCTAGAGCACTCTACAGTAAAACAGCAAGGAGAAAGGTGAGCTGTTTGACTAAGGTCTCTGTGGGACAGGGAGGGTGCCGCAGCATCAGCTGCCTCAGAGCCAGCAGCCACTGCAGGGATGCAGGCAGTGCCAAGAGCAAGCAGGTCCTCAGAGCACACATCGGTGCTCACAGCATCAGGACTTGGCATCTTTCCTGACAAAGATACCTCTGGGTATTGTTGGGACGCAGTGCGATGGCAGTACATTTGGTGGAACCTGTGGCCAAACAACTGGCATTAACTCTCCGTAGCACCAGAAGTTTTCATTGATGATGATCATACAAAAGAGGTTTGGGGTCTTTCTGTGCCACACTGTTTCCGAGGGCTTACACGTTTTGATTGACTAAATCCTGTGACCTTGGCCCTCTTGTTCAAAGCTGCACATAATATATGCCTAGCCAAAATTCAAACTCAAAATCTGTGCTTTTAAACGCTAAGCTATGCTGACAGAGTGTATAATTAAAGGAACACATTAGAGATTTCCAGGGAATCCCAGAATGAGCTGGAAACTTTAGAAGTCGGCAGGAATGTGGGTAGCACAGAGGAGGTAGCACAACCAGAGAGAGTTTGGGGTCTTTGATGTAACTTTCTCTCTTATGATAGATCTTGGGAAACTTATGTTACAGATTATTAGGTAAAATGGATTCTTTTAAGTAATTCAAAGATGAATTGTATGCTTATGAAGATAATCTTGACCAAATTTCAATTATAAAATGGAAATATTTCACTTTGTGTTTTGCATTATATCCACAGGAAAGATAGACAGGGAGCCCAGATTAACACAGAGTGGCATTACAACAGTTTGTAGTTAAAGAATCTCAAAATAAGGTACATTATCTGGAAATCAAAACATATTTACTTATGTAAATAACATTGCAATCATGGCCTCAGGAACAGATTTTTTTCACAATATAACAGATGATAATCAGTTTTCTCAGATATTAATTTCATGGGAATTATGTAATAAATGTAAATAACCCCAATTTGCAGATTATATAATTAAAATGTTTTACTTTAAAAATTGTGAAATTTATAGACTGTACAAGATTTAGCTTGGAGTCCTCATTAGTCAATTAAAAATAGATTAAACTGAATTCACATTCTCATTAAAACCCTCATTAAATGTCTTGCCTCCTAGAGTAGTGGTATTCAAACTTTCAAAAATAATTACAAACCTTGCTTACTAAATAATTATTTGCCACTATTCCAAAATATAAATATTTTAAAATAAATTGAATATAGGAGTGACTATCCTCATATGTTACAAGTTTTAAACGTAATCAGAATACTCACAATATGTTTTTAAAAGGAAATAAAGATGAAATAAATTTTTGTAACTGTATTTCTAATCACAAGAACTTCAGCACATTTTTAACTCATAAATTAAACCACAAGACAGAGTACTGTTTATTTTTAAATTTAGTGGGTATAAATCCCTTTTTCCAATAATCTGATATTTCCCATCTGTTGCCAACTTTTTATCAGATATGATTAAAATCATCATTGTTTTGTCCTCTGATATAACAGATGAAAAGCTTTAACTGGGATATGTTAAATATCATATCCACTTTTTCTCATTGTGTTTGAGTCATTGGTGCTATTTTTAATGAGCTGTTTCCTTACAGGAATATTTTAAGGTCATTATCAATTTTTGAGATTTATTTAGTTTAAACTAGCCATTATAAACCATAAATCATATTAATCTGGCATATGTACACTGTAGTTTGTCAAAACACATTGAAAGAAGAGAAGCTATTGAAAGTGCCATTTTCACCTACTGCCTCGTGGAACTTTACTCGTCCTTAAGGATATATCCTATTCTGTACATCACCCATGACCTTCTGATAGATATGACCTTAGAGAAGATGCCAGTGCCAGTCTAAATATTAAATATTAGTAAAGCATAATTTTTTTAATTCAAAATTTGTTTTAAATGCATACTTCTCATCTCTGCTCTTTCGATCATTGATATATAATTATTTTTAACTATCAGTCATTTATAGTAGAAAGAAATGAAAAATATACATCTATATATTAAATATGTCTTTTAAAAGTATTTTGAAAGAGTGTATATTCTGTAAGCTATGTGGTCCAGTCACTCTGAAAAAGTCTTTCAGGTCTTCTGACTAAGTAAAAACCAATAATTAACAACATATAGTCTGACTTTAAAATTCTCTGAAGGCAGACAGAAAGCATCAGCAAGGTATAAAAAGATTTGCAAAAACAGTTGATTTTTAAAGAAACCATATTCTTTGTGTTGTAATGAAGCAATATCTAAAAACATAAAAAGTCATCCATAGTGGCAGCCAGGTAGTCTGTTTCCAAAATAGAAAATGTGTCCTACACAAGAGGCTGACTTCCGTAATTGCAGTATATTTAGCAATATTCACTGATAAATATATTTTATACTTTAAAGATAAGACATTAATATTATATTTTATTGTTAATATTTATCCTTTAATGATAAAAACCTTTTACCCACCCACCCTCTGATTGTGTGTTATGCTCAACATCTAGTGAATGATTGCTTCTATCTCTTAAATCAGGAATAATTGGATCTCAGACAAAAAGAGATATTCTTAATACCTATTATTTAAACTCATGTTTTACGTCTGTTAAGACACAACTTTCTTTTCCTTCCTTTCTCTCTCCCTCCCTGCCCCCTTCCTTCCTTTTTTTTTTTTTTTTTTTTAAATTTTTGGCCATGGTATTCTATTTATTTATTTATTTTTGGTTGTGTTGGGTCTTCGTTTCTGTGCTAGGGCTTTCTCTAGCTGTGGCAAGCGGGGGTCATTCTTCATCGCGGCGTGCGGGCCTCTCACTATCGCGGCCTCTCTCTTTTCTTTTTTTAACTGTTAATTATATTATTTTTTTTATTATCTTCAAAATCAACATATAATAAAACATATGATCAAAAACAAGGGGCTTTATAATAACACAATTTATCAATGTAAAATTTCTTTTTTTTTTTTATTTTTACATTTAGTATTTTATTTTATTTTATTTTTTATTTTTTTAAAACATCTTTATTGAAGTATAATTGCCTTACAATGGTGTGTTAGCTTCTGCTTTATAACAAAGTGAATCAGTTATACACATACACTATGTTCCCATATCTCTTCCCTCTTGCATCTCCCTCCCTCCCATCCTCCCCATCCCACCCCTCTAGGTGGTCACAAAGCACCGAGCTGATCTCCCTGTGCTATGTGGCTGCTTCCCACTAGCTATCTATTTTACATTTGGTAGTGTATATATGTGCATGACACTCTCTTACCCTGTCACATCTCACCCCACCCCCTCCCCATATCCTCAAGTCCATTCTCTAGTAGGTCTGTGTCTTTATTCCCGTCTTGCCACTAGGTTCTTCATGGCCTTTTTTTTTTTTTTTTTTTTTTTCCTTAGATTCCGTATATATGTGTTAGCATACTGTATTTGTTTTTCTCTTTCTGACTTACTTCACTCTGTATGACAGACTCTAACTCCATCCACCTCATTACAAATACCTCCATTTCATTTCTTTTTATGGCTGAGTAATATTCCATTGTATATATGTGCCACATCTTCTTTATCCATTCATCTGTCGATGGACATTTAGGTTGCTTCCATGTCCTGGCTATTGTAAATAGAGCTGCAATGAACATTTTGGTACATGACTCTTTTTGAACTATGGTTTTCTCAGGGTATATGCCCAGTAGTGGGATTGCTGGGTCGTATGGTAGTTCTATTTGTAGTTTTTTAAGGAACCTCCATACCGTTCTCCATAGTGGCTGTATCAATTTACATTCCCACCAACAGTGCAAGAGTGTTCCCTTTCCTCCACACCCTCTCCAGCATTTATTGTTTCTAGATTTTTTGATGATGGCCATTCTGATCGGTGTGAGATGATATCTCATTGTAGTTTTGATTTGCATTTCTCTAATGATTAATGATGTTGAGCATTCTTTCATGTGTCTGTTGGCAATCTGTATATCTTCTTTGGAGAAATGTCTATTTAGGTCTTCTGCCCATTTTTGGATTGGGTTGTTCGTTTTTTTGTTATTGAGCTGCATGAGCTGCTTGTAGATCTTGGAGATTAATCCTTTGTCAGTTGCTTCATTTGCAAATATTTTCTCCCATTCTGAGGGTTGTCTTTTGGTCTTGTTTATGGTTTCCTTTGCTGTGCAAAAGCTTTTAAGTTTCATTAGGTCCCATTTGTTTATTTGTGTTCTTATTTCCATTTCTCTGGGAGCTGGGTCAAAAAGAATCTTGCTGTGATGTATGTCATAGAGTGTTCTGCCTATGTTTTCCTCTAAGAGTTTGATAGTGTCTGCCCTTACACTTAGGTCTTTAATCCATTTTGAGTTTATTTTTGTGCATGGTGTCAGGGAGTGTTCTAATTTCATACTTTTACATATATCTGTCCAATTTTCCCAGCACCACTTATTGAAGAGGCTGTCTTTTCTCCACTGTATATGCTTGCCTTGTTTATCAAAGATAAGGTGACCATATGTGTGTGGGTTTATCTCTGGGCTTTCTATCCTGTTCCATTGATCTGTATTTCTGTTTTTGTGCCAGTACCAAACTGTCTTGATTACTGTAGCTTTGTAATATAGTCTGAAGTCAGGGAGCCTGATACCCCCAGCTCCATTTTTCGTTCTCAAGATTGCTTTGGCTATTCGGGGTCTTTTGTGTTTCCATACAAATTGTGAAATTTTTTGTTCTAGTTCTGTGAAAAATGCCAGTGGTAGTTTGATGGGGATTGCATTGAATCTGTAGATTGCTTTGGGTAGTACAGTCATTTTCACAGTGTTGATTCTTCCAATCCAGGAACATGGTATATCTCTCCATCTATTTGTATCATCTTTAATTTCTTTCATCAGTGTCTTATAATTTTCTGCATACAGGTCTTTTGTCTCCTTACATAGGTTTATTCCTAGATATTTTATTCTTTTTGTTGCAATGGTAAACGGGAGTGTTTTCTTAATTTCACTTTCAGATTTTTCGTCATTAGTGTATAGAAATGCAAGAGATTTCTGTGCATTAATTTTGTATCCTGCTACTTTACCAAATTCATTGATTAGCTCTAGGAGTTTTCTGGTAGCATCTTTAGGATTCTCTATGTATAGTATCATGTCATCTGCAAATAGTGACAGCTTTACTTCTTCTTTTGCGATTTGGATTCCTTTTATTTCTTTGTCTTCTCTGGTTGCTGTGGCTAACACTTCCAAAACTATGTTGAATAATAGTGGTGAGAGTGGGCAACCTTGTCTTGTTCCTGATCTTAGTGGAAATGGTTTCAGTTTTTCACCATTGAGGACGATGTTGGCTGTGGGTTTGTCATATATGGCCTTTATTATGATGAGGGAAGTTCCCTCTATGCCTACTTTCTGCAGGGCTTTTATCATAAATGGGTGTTGAATTTTGTCGAAAGCTTTCTCTGCATCTATTGAGATGATCATATGGTTTTTCACCTTCAATTTGTTAATATGGTGTATCACATTGATTGATTTGCGTATATTGAAGAATCCTTGCATTCCTGGGATAAACCCCACTTGATCATGGTGTATGATCCTTTGAATGTGCTGTTGGATTCTGTTTGCTAGTATTTTGTTGAGGATTTTTGCATCTATGTTCATCAGTGATATTGGCCTGTAGTTCTCTTTCTTTGTGACATCTTTGTCTGGTTTTGGTATCAGGGTGATGGTGGCCTCGTAGAATGAGTTTGGGAGTGTTCCTCCCTCTGCAATATTTTGGAAGAGTTTGAGAAGGATAGGTGTTAGCTCGTCTCTAAATGTTTGATAGAATTCACCTGTGAAGCCGTCTGGTCCTGGGCTTTTGTTTGTTGGAAGGTTTTTAATCACAGTTTCAATTTCAGTGCTTGTGATTGGTCTGTTCATATTTTCTATTTCTTCCTGGTTCAGTCTCGGCAGTTTGTGCATTTCTAAGAATCTGTCCATTTCTTCCAGGTTGTCCATTTTATTGGCATAGAGTTGCTTGTAGTAATCTCTCATGATCTTTTGTATTTCTGCAGTGTCAGTGGTTACTTCTCCTTTTTCATTTCTAATTCTATTGATCTGAGTCTTCTCCCTTTTTCTCTTGATGAGTCTGGCTAATGGTTTATCAATTTTGTTTATCTTCTCAAAGAACCAGCTCTTAGTTTCATTGATTTTTGCTATTGTTTCCTTCATTTCTTTTTCATTTATTTCTGACCTGATCTTTATAATTTCTTTCCTTCTGCTGGCTTTGGGGTTTTTTTGTTCTTCTTTCTCTAATTGCTTCAGGTGCAAGGTTAGGTTGTTTATTCGAGATGTTTCCTGTTTCTTGAGGTAGGCTTGTATTGCTATCAACTTCCCTCTTAGCACTGCTTTTGCTGCATCCCATAGGTTTTGGGTCGTCGTATCTCCATTGTCATTTGTTTCTAGGTATTTTTTGATTTCCCCTTTGATTTCTTCAGTAATCTCTTCGTTATTAAGTAATGTATTGTGTAGCCTCCATGTGTTTGTATTTTTTACAGATCTTTTCCTGTAATTGACATCTAGTCTCATAGCGTTGTGGTCAGAAAAGATACTTGATACGATTTCAATTTTCTTAAATTTACCAAGCCTTGATTTGTGACCCAAGATATGATCTATCCTGGAGAATGTTCCATGAGCACTTGAGAAAAATGTGTATTCTGTTGTTTTTGGGTGGAATGTCCTATAAATATCAATTAAGTCCATCTTGTTTAATGTATCATTTAAAGCTTGTGTTTCCTTATTTATTTTCATTTTGGATGATCTGTCCATTGGTGAAAGTGGGGTGTTAAAGTCCCCTACTATGATTGTGTTGCTGTCGATTTCCCCTTTTATGGCTGTTAGTATTTGCCTTATGTATTGAGGTGCTCCTATGTTGGGTGCATAAATATTTACAATTGTTATACCTTCCTCTTGGATCGATCCCTTGATCATTATATAGTGTCCTTCTTTGTCTCTTGTAATAGTCTTTATTTTAAAGTCTATTTTGTCTGATATGAGAATTGCTACTCCAGCTTTCTTTTGACTTCCATTTGCATGGAATATCTTTTTCCATCCCCTCACTTTCAGTCTGTATGTGTCTCTAGGTCTGAAGTGGGTCTCTTGTAGACAGCATATATATGGGTCTTGTTTTTGTATCCATTCAGCCAGTCTGTGTCTTTTGGTGGGAGCATTTAATCCATTTACATTCAAGGTAACTATCGATATGTATGTTCCTATTCCCATTTTCTTAAATGTTTTGGGTTTGTTATTGTAGGTGTTTTCCTTCTCTTGTGTTTCTTGCCTAGAGAAGTTCCTTTAGCAATTTGTTGTAAAGCTGGTTTGGTGGTGCTGAACTCTCTCAGCTTTTGCTTGTCTGTAAAGGTTTTAATTTCTCCATCGAATCTGAATGAGATCCTTGCTGGGTAGAGTAATCTTGGTTGTAGGTTTTTCTCCTTCATCACTTTAAGTATATCCTGCCACTCCCTTCTGGCTTGCAGAGTTTCTGCTGAAAGATCAGCTGTTAACCTTATGGGGATTCCCTTGTGTGTTATTTGTTTTTTTTCCCTTGCTGCCTTTAATATGTTTTCCTTATATTTAATTTTTGACAGTTTGATTAATATGTGTCTTGGCGTGTTTCTCCTTGGGTTTATCCTGTATGGGACTCTCTGTGCTTCCGCGGCCTCTCTTGTTGCGGAGCACAGGTTCCAGACTCGCAGGCTCAGTAATTGTGGCTCAGGGGCCTAGTTGCTCCGCGGCATGTGGGATCTTCCCAGACCAGGGCTCGAACCCGTGTCCCCTGCACTAGCAGGCAGATTCTCAACCACTGCGCCACCAGGGAATCCCCTTCCTTCCTTTTTATGTAAGTAATGCAAAGTGATAAAATCAAATCTTTTTTTGAATTCTTAATAATAAACTTTCATTCAGAATATAGGAGGTATGACAATTTAAAAAGCATATTCTTCTCCCCATTGCGAGTAATTGGCTAACTCTGTCACAGACACTCCAAAGGATTCATTGATAGCTGATAGATGAGATTTTTATCTGGAGAACATCATGTATTTTCTCAAATGGCACACATTTTAAACAAAATTCTGCTATATCTGACAGTGTTCCTTTAATCCAAAAGGTAAGTATGACTGATGTCATTCTCTAAGATTTTATAGCTTAAATATGTCGGTAATGCAAATTTACACAAAGATGCTTTTCTATAGTAATTTCAACCATTGAAAAGCTATGGCTTATAAGAGGCAAACTATGATTTGAAAGATAAAAGATGTAGGGCTTCCCTGCTGGCGCAGTGGTTGAGAGTCCGCCTGCCAATGCAGGGAACACGGGTTCGAGCCCTGGTCTGGGAGGATCCCACATGCCGCGGAGCAGCTTGGCCCGTGAGCCACAACTACTGAGCCTGTGCATCTGGAGCCTGTGCTCCGCAACAAGAGAGGCCGCGATAGTGAGAGGCCCGCGCACCGCGATGAAGAGTGGCCCCCACTTGCCGCAACTAGAGAAAGCCCTCGAACAGAAACAAAGACCCAACACAGCCAAAAAAGAAAACCAAATAAATACATTAATTAATTAAAAAAAAAAAGATGTAATATGGCAAAGATGAATTTACTGATTTAACCATTTTTTGTTAACCATTGTTAATCTCCAGGGCATGGAAAGAAATTTGGCATGATAGTAAACAGTCTTTTTTGGAATACTTGAAGGGCACAGAGTAAATTAAAATCTGTTGAATTATCTAATGCATAATATAATTAGTAATTTAGAAATGAGGTTTCTGGTGTTGACTCCTGATCTCCTGATAAAAATGCACTTGATTTTTCTTTTTTCCTGAGTGTGAGGTTTTCCAGGGATGAATTGGACATTCAATACCAGTTTCCCTCCTTTTCCCACATCTGAGTTATATTTCTTGAATTTACCTGTATCTTCTTAGGTTACATATTGTGTGCCATCTAACAGTAAGGAATTCTGCTTCTTTGAAGGTAATACACTTTCAATTTTCACCATGTTAAAGTAGTTTTTATTTCAATTTTATAAATGGAGTAATTAAGGCACAGGAATTTTAAAGTCTCATTGATACACTCCTGAAACTCTCAACTGGGCCACCTTTTCCACCGGAAATTAAATATAAATTCAAATAACAATTACTCCATGAAATTTTCTGGGTTTTTGAGTTCATAATAGTCATTCTATGACAGCTAAAGATGTCATATTCATAATAAATTCACACACAATCACCTGCCAATGCCCTCATTTTCAAGTACGTTGTACATGGTGATGGAGGTGTTTTGCATGTCTTATGCTGAGAGAGCTGCCCCTTTTGCAGGGAACTAAGTTCTTATTAGGGAAATTTGTTATGGAACATGAGGGCTTCGTGATGTGAGTGGAAGGAGAGTGAAGAAGTGCTTCCTATTTATGCTTGACGCTCAGTAAGAAAAATAGAGTTCCTTCAAAGGAAGGAAGTTGTCCTTTGCCATAGATATTAGGATAGTTAACCTCTTCTGAAGAGAAATAATAAGCTTTTAAAATGCTATAGGCCTTAATACAGTGGTTCAATTGTTGTGTTATCTAGTCCACTGGCCGTGCCTCTTCTAACAGTTTATCTATGAATGCAGGGACTTGCCCTGTACCACTTTCTCAGAGAAATGAGCTTCTGTTGTAAGAAGAGAAAGGGAAGAAATTCCTTAGTGAACAATAAAACTTACTATTATTATTATTAAAACATAGTATATGCTGGGAGAAAAGACCAGAGCCCCTATATAGCCTAAATAAAGTGGGCAACATCCTGGAAAATCTGTACCTAAGGCCTCCAATTCCAATATGTTGCTTCTGAAAGGCAGATAAGAGGGGACCTAACATGAGGGAATGTCTCTACCCAGATTGTGTTTCTTAACAGGTGAAGATCTATCACTCGTGGTCATCAGCTTTTGAGTCACGTAGGATCCATTTCATTGCAAGAAACAGATACCTGACTTGAAGTATGTTAAATAATAGAAATTTACATTTCCATGTAACAAGTAGTCCACGCTGGGAAATTCCAGACCTGACATAGCAGTTGAACAAATCAGGACTCCAGATTCACTTCTCTGGTATATTCTTGGTTTACTCCTTTTGGTTATAAGAAAACTGCAGTAGCCTCTGAGCACCATTTCTTCATTTCAGTGACTTGAATAGGAAGGGACAAGGACTGTTTATCTATGTGTTTTGCTCAGAGAGGAAAACTATGCCTGGAAGACCCTCACCCTACTTCTCATAATTAAATGCCAGGAGTGTGTCATATGCTCACTCTTAAGTTAATTACTGGCAAGTGGGAATGAAATACCATAACTGACATAGAACAAATATGACTCATCCCCTGGCACATGGAACATTGCCACTCCCAAATGAAAAAGAGACAAGGAAAAAGTGGGCCTTTGTTAAAGGGTAATTAATGCACATTTTCTGACCCATTATTTTTTTTACCTTTTTTCTCCCTGGCTCTCTTTGTACCTTGGGATTAACAAAAATTATCTCATGGGCTTTCATGCATTGTTTCATTAAATACCAATGGAGTTTGTGTGCTGGACACTGCAAATATAAACCTTGTTATGAAACAGAGCTTAGTAGCAGATCACCTTACCTAGTCTGGAAGGCAAGCTATAATAAACAACAAAAAAAGGTTTTCAGTACGAGGGGTCTGAGTTTTAAAACAGAGTAAATACCATCCATGTGAAGGACAGGTGAAGAGGAATGGCAGGAGCAAAATTATGAAGGACACAAGTGACAAATAGCCAATATTGCCTAGAGGAACTCTAAGCAGGTTCGTTTTTCTGGAGAGTGTAGGTTAAAGCTAGGGTTTGCTAGACATGAGGTAGTAGATTGCCTTTCTAAAATTAACATTGTGGAGTTATAGATTAATAAATGATTATGGACTGAATGTTTCTGTCCTTTCCAAAATCCATAAGTTGAAGCCCTAACCCCAAATGTGATGGCATTTGGAGATGGAACTTTGAGGAAGTAATTAGATTTAGATGCAATCATGAAGGTAGGGTCCTGATGGTAGAATTAGTGCCCTTATACAGCGAGATTAGAGAGCTTGTTCTCTCAAAGATACATCAAGAAGCCAGCCATCTGCAAGCCTGCAAAAGAGCCCTCACCAGGAACCAATTTGCCAGCATCTTGGTCTTAGACTCCCTAGCCTTCAGAACTGTGAGAAATAAATTTCTATTGTTTAAGCCACCCAATCTATGGTATTTTAAGATAACAGCCAGAGCTAAGACATGAATATATAAAATCATTGGAATACTTATATAATGCAGATAAACTTGAAGAAACTAATGATTCAACTGAGAGCAGAGTCATAGACAAGAAGCACAGCAAAGAAGTCATTTAGCATCAACAAATGTCTTAAGGACAGAAGAATGAAGGGGCTCTAAAGCCTGTTATGAACAGGAAAGCAAAATATGTTTATCTAAGCATCATATCGTGGCAAAGAACTCTGAGATAACTACACTTGAGGAATAGTATTCCAGAGACAGTGACAGAGGCCATGCCAGTTTCCTGGAGATTGTAGCAATAAGGACTAAGAGGGTGACTTAATGTCTCCTGGTGGGTGTTGTGGTGTGTAATTTGTGAGGAAAAAAGTCACTGCTAAGAGATCTGCTGGGGAGTCATTGGCCTCTGGGGACAGATGAGTTATAGTTAGAGCAGTCAGGTGATGGGTAGGTTCAGAGAGGTAGTCTCCCTACAATGTGTTCCACATATTTTATCTATAAATCACAGGTTAGTATCAAAACCAAATCAGTTTTATTCAGATGTGGAATACATGTTAAAACAAATGGTTTATTTTTATCGATACAGTTATACATTCATTTATTTTACTCACACAGAATCACTTGGTATTTACTTTGATTTTATTGTTTTGTTTTAATTTACCTATTCTTTATAAATATATTGCTTTATTCAACTTGGCATAAATTGGTATTTTAAAAATAACGGCATTAAATGCATTAAGTAGTATAGAATATACTATTTTCTTAGAGTAAACAGTCCTTTTATAAAGCACCTCTTAATATTTTTAATAGACTATTTTAGAGCAGTTTTAGGTTCACAGCTAAATTGAGCAGAAGGTGCAGAAATTTCTTGTCCATTCCTTGTTCCAGCTCATGCATAGCCTCCTCCATGGTCAACATCCCCCACCAGAGTGGTTCTTTTGTTACAATTGATGACCCTATATTGACACATCACTATCACTCAAAGTCCGTAGCTTATATTTGGGATCACTCTTAGCGCTGTATATTCTCTGGGTTTGGATAAACGTATTATGGCATGTATCCACCATTATAATATCACAAAGAGTAGTTTCACTGCCCTAAAACCTCTTAATATCTTGATTTACAAAATAAGATGTGTTTACGCATTTTGTCTCATTAGTGTAATTCCACCTTACTGTGTTTTTGTTCTCCCCAAATAAAACAGATTAAAAGATTATCATGCCTTTCCACAGTGGGTAGAGACAAATTCAGAAGACTTTGTTGTTTATCTCACCATCATTGAAAACATTTCTTCCCCTAAAGGAATAGTTAACTCAGAAGAGGGAACAGATGGTGGGAGAGACATAAACAGAATAGAACTGATTCGTGCAGGATTGCACCTGGGCAAATCACTCCTTTGACCCTATCTTGGAGAACAGGAGAAAGGAGTTCCAGGAAACATTTTCTCTCTTTCTTGTTTCCTGTCACAGCATTATTAATCATATTTTAAATCCCATAAATTAACTCTAGTCAGTTTTAGAAAGATAGTCTTTATCTTGTAACTTAGGCCATGTAAATGTCACCAGGTCAAAATCATGCTCATAATCACTCTATAAAATTATAAAGTCTGGGTCTTTACTGTGAAAGCCCTTTTCACTTGTCAAGGTGATAGGTGACCTGATTAACTAAAGTTAGGTCTTTAGGACAAAGGCTTCTGACTTCCTTCATTGCTTTAAGCCTTGATTTAATAGCTGTCAACCTTAAAAAATCAGTTTTCTATATCTATAAAATAATATGTTAGAGATATATCTGGTAATAATATTAGAGCTGGTGAAAGTTACATGGGAGTGACTTTAAAAAATTAGAAATATTTTTGAAATGTTGAATAAAAATCTGATGGCTAGTGTAAACCATATTTTTCTGTCAATTTATATTATGTCAAAAAAAGTTTCTGGGTCTAACAACACATTAAAAATTAGTAACATGGAAAACATCTTTTCCCAAACAAAGGGAGAATTTTTTTTGTTTTTCTTTAAAGAAATGGAAACAATATAATTTTGTATCATATTTTAAGACTACCAACGGATGTGTCAGGAAAGCTAAAATATGTTTAAGAAAATCGAAATCTTGAAATTTTATGTAAATTTTCAGGTTTCTTTCAATATCCAAGATTTAAAATCATCTTGCATCTCCTTAATGACCCCTAAAAATGAAGGAGTAAACAGATGCCACGAGAGAATTTTCTGTGTAAGCTGACTTTTGCAGCCACAAAATGGAAGTACTTGAACTGTGTTTTCTTTTGTAATGTGTTTATAGTTACGTCTGCAGTAAAAGAGGTGGCATTCTGTTGGAGAAAACATATCAACATCGAGCTCTTTACTCACCATGACACTATTTATTTGTTTATTTGTTTGTTCATTTGTTTTTGCTATTGTGATTTCCTAGATGAATATATGGTATCCGCTTTCTCTCTTCAGACTTTCATTGTCTTTATTACATAGATGTGAGCAAGGCCTTCCTACAGAGAGTGTCTGAACACTGAGCAAAGAAAATATGAAATTTTTATTGTTTTAACACTTCCTGCTTTTTGACTTTTTAAACAGAATTTGGTTAATAAGCTATTATATGCATCTACCTCTAGTTCAATTCCCACAAAGTGAATTTAAAAAGTACTTTTCAAGATATTATCCAGAATTATTTTGTTACAACTGAAATAACAATTCATTTAACTGGCGATCTGAAGGCTGGTTATGTCAGAAAACATAGATGATTAATATATAAATGAATGTCATTACTCTAACACAAACTCTATTTGAGGGCTAAACCCTAAGTAATCGGTTATATAGTCTGCCTTTTCTGTAGAGTTAGTTTCTCCTTTCTCTGAAATTCTATGCAACTGTGCTAGATTTTCTCCCAGTGTTGCAGTTGTCCGTTTGCCAGGCAGCCTTCCCAGTAGACTGTTCCTCTGGGTCACGAGCTGTGTCTTGTTCTTTGTAGACGTCCCAGTGCCTGGCTAGTGAATGATTGAATAAAGATATGAACACGTGAATAAATAACATCAGGAAGAAACTGAAATCTAACTTGGGGTACATGATTATTCATGTTTAAAAGAATATATTTATAATGATAAATTTTAAAATGATATTATATAAGTAGTAAACTGTGTGTATTTTTTTTTAATATTGAGTTGTATGAGATGAAAGAAATGAATAATTATTGGATGCTTTGTTAGGATTTTTGGATGGAAATTAAACTGATCTAATTAGTCAAAGAAGGAGGGAGGAGAGGGAGAGAGAATATAAGGATACTAGTAATCAAATCTTATCAATTAGGGTTTGAATTTTAACCATAAAAACCTATCTAGCTTGTACATTCAATAAACCTGGAAATCAGCTTTCTGCCATATCCACTTTGGACTTGTTTTTTTTTTAAGTAATCTGTTATTTTATGTAACAGAATCACAAGGCAGCCTGCATTCTCTTATCTATTTCTTGTCAGATAGCCTGAAAAATGAACTTGTTCTTGCTTCTGTTTAAAGTGTCCAAAGTAGAAATAAGCTGATCCCTAAGATAGCCTAAAACTGATTCCTAAGACTAAGCTCTAGTTAGTGAACTATATAATTCTTGTAATAAAGGATAATGTACCTTTCCTGCACCCATTATGTAAAATATTCTCATGGTTGTAATCTGACATTAAAGGGTTACATTAGGGGATAGCTGGTGGGAAACACACTGAGGAAAAAATTGTTTTTAAATAAATGCTAGAGAACTTCTATTGCTGAAACTTTGATCCTTGGAATTCTTCATAGAATAATGCATAGTAATTTTTAAAGCTTACTGAGCACAATCCAAGGGTACTTTTACTTATAAACAGATCATTATTAATAAATTAATGCAATGTAACATAATTTTTACATATTCATAGGTGCTAGAACTATTCATTTCAAATCCTGGCTTTGCTACTTGCATGTTATTTGATCTTGAGAAAATTACTGTTTCCTCTAAAATAATCCCACTTTATCTATAAGGTAAGGATATATATGCTTAATTCATAACATTGTCATGAGACTTATTTGAGAAAAGATATATAAAATGCCTACCACCGTGCCTGGCTCAGAGTAAATGTTCTATGAATAGTATGTATGTACTCACCCACATAAATGTCTAGAGATTTTAAACCATTGGCTCAAATCATGCATCTTATAGGTTAAGCTTTTAACCCATGTCAGATAATAAAGTCTTCTTCTGACTCTATAGACTGTTTTCCACTACTCTCCACAGGCTTCTCTAATATATGAGTTTGAAAAGTAACAAACCAGAAAATGAAATTTAGGCAAGCTCTCTATCTCTTAGCAACAGGAATTATTCTAGCCACTTCAGGTAATTACAGGTTATATAAGAATGATAAATAATATCTGTCTTTAAAAAAGAATGAAAGTTCTCAGCAATTTACATTCTCTAGTACTTGCTTGTACTTTCTACTTCAGTTTTATTTTTCCAATTCTTAAATTATTATTATTGACCAAGTAGGAAGACAATTATCAAATGTAATTGTGTCTTCTTAGAAGGAACACCTTAAAATGCTCCTTTTAAAGAAACAATTGCAATTTTAAATTCTCAAATGACTTCATTCATTGTCTCTTTTACTTCTATTTAATGGGGGGAGGTGGGGGGTTTTATTTTTTCTTCTTAGAGAATTTTGCTCAGTATTTCAATTTGTTCAGTATTTCCTGGGAATAAAATGTTATAGTTTGGGATAGGAGAAGGTAGAGAAGCTATACCAAGTTCCCAGATTATAAACACCACCAGTAAAACGAAGAAGAAAGGGAGCAGTGGTGTTACCTTTTATTCATTTCAAATGTTCCGTAATAAGATATAGAGTAATAATAACAGTATTTTCTATCCCAGGTGGTAATTCTGAATAGCTGTAGAACTATACTTTTCCTAATCAGAGTTCAGTCATATAGTTAGATAGGTATATTTTTTCATTGTCTTTTTGATCACAAAAAAAATGCTGCTAGTAAATTTGAAGAATCAAAGGATTCAATTACCATACCAACAGTAAGAGAAAATAAAGGATAATATACAGCTCACCTATTATTATAAGATAGAAATTGCTTCTATAATGCAGTGTAAGCCAGACCAACTAATCTTATTTACTAAAGCAATAGTAACTTGATTTCCATTAAGTCAGATAAAAGACCTAGATGGTACAAATACAAGGAATGAAATTATAATCTAACGTCAAAGGACTTTTCTTTTAAAAATATTAAGTTGGGTAATCAAGAAATTTTGACTTCACCTTTAACACTTCTATTATGTATGAACTTATGAATAGATACATTTCAATGAAAGAATTTAAAAAATAGGAAAAATGAAAGGATAAAAACATAATATTTATTCCCATTAATAATTTTCAATAAATAATTTACAGTTAATTTAACATCACTGGGGCATAATAAGGCCACGGATTTTCTAAAGTGTCAGTGTTACTGACAATCTGCTAAAGGTTCTCAGGGATTTGCAAATTCCTGACTCATTGTTAATATTTTGGTGGTAAAGTTTATTGTCCTCATTATTACTGTCAGCATTTTTTTCTATTTCCATTCATTTACATAAAGCCTAGCTGTTTGACTACAGAGGATACAAAAAAATCTTCTGTCTATAATCTGTTATGTCTGAACACCATTATTTATCTCACAGAAATATGATCAGTTTCCTAAGTGCCTGAAAGATCACTAAGTAGCAAAGCAAGCGTGGTATATGGGACCATGAGAATAGCTGGTTTTATATTGTTTCCCATTACACTCTGTCCCTTCATTTTTAAAGAATCTGCTAAAAAGTTGTTTGGCTGCTCTGTAGGGATTATCCCTGTGAACACAAGGCAGAAGGATAGGGGTACCATGAACATGGGATAAACTGACACATCTCTCTGGAATCTCTCATTTACCCTAAAACTGGAAATGATATTAGTATTATGAGTAATATCTACTTTAGACATATTGTGCATGATATTTTAATGATAATAAGTAAATGAATATGTAAAACTATTTTGATAGAAAATTGGATTTGTATGAAATTTTACCCCAGACCTTGAAGATAGGTGTTTCTTTCCTCTGTACTTCAAAATATATTAATCCAAATTTTTGAGAATCTCAGATGAAGCATAGGTAATACAATATTTTCTTTTACATGAACCTCAAAAGGGCGTGCACATCCTTCAACCCCCTTTCCACCCCATGCTACACTGAAGTGGGGAGCTCTGGTGATTGAGGTATATAAAGAGGACCAAAGAAAAGAGATTATACATGAATAATTTTGCTAGGAAAAGTGTGGCACTTAAGTTGTCTCTATAATTCTTTTGAATTTTGGCAAATTTAGATGCTATAATATCATAGTTTCATAGTCTTTCTCAATTTTATTCCAATATTAAAAACAGTATTACGGAAAGTGGTGTCCAGCTGCTCTCCACTCTAAAGATAGTAAAGAGGCAAGGTTGGTGGAAAGGAAAGTAAGTTTGCTTTATTTTGGAGTCCTGCACTGGAAGGGTGGGGGTGGGGGGACTCCTGTCCAAAGCTCAACTCCCTCCACTGACAATCGGTAGGCAAGAGCTTTTATAGGCAGAGGGAGGGGGCTACGTACAGAGCAGCACAGTCAGCTCTGACAGTCATCTTGAAACTGGTCATCGGTGGTCTGACCAGCATCATCTTGATTGTTTTAGGGTCGGTTTGTTTCTGTTTCTCTGAGGCCAATTCTTGGAATTGTGGCAGCTTATGTCATGGCTACAGGCTGGTCATCATGTAGTTAACTTCTTCCACCTGGAAGGGGTTTCAGTATCTATATGACAGCTCACAGGATATGGCTCAGAATACTATCTATAGCCCTTGAGGAGGAACTAAAAGCCCTGACTATGCTTAATGACTAAACTATTATTATTTGGTCTCCTTTGACTGTTTTCCTTTGTTTCTGTATTTTCTCACTTCTCTGATTAAACTTATTCTTTGGCTAAAGTTTTTCCACAGACAAAAGGCAGGCTGAGGACATGTTGGGGCAAGGACCAAAGGGTCCTGCTCCGTTTCACTACCTAACTCATAGGGATGTCATGGGGATACATTAGAAAACTGGTGTGAAATACTCTGGGATATAATATACATCAACATCATGCATTTTCTGTTAATATAGGTTGGAGATGTTTCCATATCAATGCATACACAACTATCCTATTCTTTTAGGTGGATATTTGGTGTTTCATTGTATTTTATCAAGTACCTAGTGATTAATATCTAATATGTTTCCAATTCATAGGCAATATACACAATGTTGAAATGAGAATTTTTCATAAGCTGCCATGTTCACATATGTAAGTGATTCTTTAAGGCAGGTCAGAAAGATTGGAATGTTAGGTCAAGTGGTCCCCTACTTTAAATCATTGCAAATCATCATCAAAAAGCTGTGCTCTTTTAACGATGACCACCATCAGTAGTACAGGAGTGTGTTTAAGGGTGTCTTGCAGACACCTTTGTCTCAGTGGTGGTCAGGAAGTGGAGGGGAGGACTGAGGAGCTATTGTTTAATGGGTACAAAATTTCAGTTTTGGAAAATGAAAGATGTTTAGGAGATGGTGGTGATGTTTGCTCAATAATGGGAGTGTGCTTAATGCCACTAAAGTGTACTCACATTTCTTTAAATGGTAGAAAAGAGCTCTATATTTTCCTCGGAAGGCTGAGATAGAACAAAGCCCAAAGATAGAATTTCAAAATCCTACTATTTGAACTCTTACTATTTAATTTGTTTGATTCTTCCATTATTTTGTAGAAATATCTGTATCAGTTTGGGAGCTTTCTTTACATCAGTTTTAGTTAACAAAAATCTTGAAGTTATTTTGGCTCCATCCTTTATCTTTATTTACTTGATTGCAAATTTTCAACTAATTTTAAACAAATTGCAACCAAAATTTACAGTACTCACAAAAAATGTAATGTCATTGTAGCAGAGTTAGGTTAATTTACAGAGTAGTTCTTCAAACATTTCCAAAATCTAATTGATAGCAGTCACCAGAGAGAAAACGTATTCTAACATGCAGAAATTTATATTTTATTTCAACATTTTTATATAACAAGTATACTGTGCCTATAAAATATTTTAAAATTTTGACACTTTTCATTTTAATATTATAACTTATTCAGATGCAATTTTTAATTTTATGTTCCTAATAAACAATTGCAAATATATTTACTCCATATTTTTTTCATTTACTAAGTGACGTGTTTATCAAGATCATGTGCTATACCAAAATTTATACTTGTGTTATTACAAAAACAATTTGTCTTGAATGTTGAGCTTTCCAACTGAATTTATATTAATAATCCCAATGATATCAGATGTTTCATGTTAAACCAGAGTGAACTTCCAAAAGGCTTACTAATTGATTCCATGAATTAGATGAAAAAACTTAATCATTGTTGGAATGAATTCAGCTGATTTTCTATTTGAAGAATATAATGTCAACAATATATAAGTTCTTTGTAGACTTCTGCTGCTGTAATGAAACCTACCAATTAACATCTATTTAATCACTTAAAGCATGTACAAATAAATAAGCAAGATTATTGCAGGAGAATAGTTATTTAAGTGAAAAGTCATGTTTCATAGAGATACATATGAACCTAACTTCTATAATTGCACTTGATAACAGTATGTTCAAAGATGATGACTTAAATACCTAATTAGAAGAAGCCCACATACTTTATGGCGGATAATCTGCTTTACTCCAACTCTGATTTAAATGTTAATCTCATTCAAAAATTACCTTCATAGCAACATCCAGACCAGTGATTGACAAAATATCCAGGCACAGTGGCCTGGTCAAGTTGATACATAAAATTAACCACCACAAGGCCACTGAATGAAGTAGAATTACTATAACAAATACAGAATGCATTTCCAAAAAACACAATATGTTGATATTTATTTATTTTTATGACTGCCTCTTCAACCAGGAAAGTAGTTGTAACTGGAGAAAATGGGAAGCATGGGTCTTATTCTATTGTTTTGAGCAAGCATTGGCAAACTAGGTCTTGAGGATCAAATCCCCTTAGCCAGCTCTTTTGTAAATAAAGTTTTATTGGAACAGCCATTTGCTTAAGCATTGTCCACAGCTGCTTTCATGCTACAAAGGCAGAGTCCAGTAGTTGTCACACAGACTGAATGACCCAAAGCCTAACATATTTACTATATTTTTATTTACAGAAAATGTTTGGCAATCCTTGGTCTAGAATCAAAACCTCCATGTGTTACCTGAACTTCCTAGAATTTAAAAATATGAAACAGATAAGGTCCAAGAGAAGTAAAGTTATAACATTTGAAAACATTTTCATCACGCTTTCACTCTGGCAAGCAATAGGAAATTACTTCAGTTGGTGTTAAATTTTTGTTGTCTATAATTCTGAGGTAATCATAGCGTGTGCTTGAATGAAATAGGCATAAGAATGTCTTATTACCTTTAGAAACTGCGACCAAGGTTTTCAAGGGACTACTTGTGTATTTGAGATGTTACTGCTCATTGCAAGAGCTTTACTAAATATTAAGAAAGCCAGAGTTACTACTCTCAAGACTTGTAAAATATATCCTTGGAACAAACTACTGAATTATGCAAACTGAGCAGGTTTTAAAGTGTGACCAGATAGGCTGTTAGGAAATTAACTCTCAACTAGTTTTCCAATTGGAGGCAACTTAAACGTTTTAATTGCAAATTCGCCACATCCCACTATATTTTGCATAGAGAATAATGCATTCAATAAATTGGCTTCAAAGGCTAATGTGGTCATGAAAATTCTGTGTTTGTAGCCACTCAAACTAATTGTTCCATTGAAAATATAATGAAGAAGCCATAAAGGAATTTCATAGATTTTTCAAAGTGCTGGAGCAATAAATGATCCCTTGTGGTTCCTCTTTGAAACATTATTTTCTGTGCTTCACAGCTCTTACTAACAGAATGAGAAATATCCAGGATGTATTTATGCATTAAAGGAATATGGACATTCCTGGCCAAGGCACAGATGGCAAGAATTAAAGTTCATTCCCAGGGACAGGATTCAATATATGAATACAGAGATGCTGATAAATGATTTAAAAAGGAGAAGTTTACTGTAGAGTGTGAAATCTTTCTAAGAAACATGTGAAGCTATTACAGTATTACCAGGTGATTCTCCACATGTGCTTTCATAGATCTCTTTAAAGATTACATTTACTTTTAAGATATAAAATGTTTAAGCTTTGTTTATGCCATTGGGGAAGTAATAGACAAAATATTTATACCAATATGGATCACGAAAAATGAAATTACTTACATTAAAATAAAAGGTTATATTATATATGGTATTTTAGCTAAACTGCTGTTGTTAAAGCCAAATATTATCTCCCTCCATTAAATCAAGCTAGTTGTTTAGAAACATCTAGTCAGTGTTCAGATCATCAGTATTTTGGTGGCCATATTGAGGCTTAGGCATGAATTTTGTTATTTTCTGTCTGTTTCTTAATTATCACCAAAATTAATTTGCTAATTCTTACATAAAATAATGTAACATTTATAGTCTATTTTTTAAATGTTTTTTATAAGTATATGTTACTTGCCAACTATGTATGTAGGGCATTGGCTTTGCAAAGGAAAAATAATACAGAATCCTAGGATGACCCCCAATGGCCAAAACCATTGAATAACCCTTGCGTTTTTTGTAATCAGGACCTCTGAATATGATGGGATATCACTTCCATGATTAAGTTATGTTATATGGCACACAAAAAAGTAACCTGACATTTTGAGAGAACAGAGGAAAACTAAGTAATCAAAAAAATAACATTAGGCAATTTTCTTAATCCAGAAGAAAAATAGAGTAATATAAAATCTATAACTTATTCTTTTCATAAAATTACTATTTAATTTAGCTATAATGTATAAGATAAATTGTTGGGACTGGCTATTGATAAAGAATTGAAGATAAATTTTAAAAAATACATCAACCCAACTGTTGCTCCATTTTTCAGTAAAAGTTTAAAAGGAATATCCTGAGGTTGCTGAAATTGCTTTAGATTTTTGTCTTTGGTTCTCAATCGTATACTTTGTTAGATTGGTTTCTCCTATGAGTGATGATAAAATAAAACATAGAAACTGTTTCACTGTGGAGTGTCAGTGGCTGTATCATTGCCATCAATCCAACTTAGATAAATTAACAAATAAAAAGCAAACTCATAGCTTAAAACTTTATATATCGAAATGTATAACGTTCAAAGTGTGCAGATACACCTTAAGTGCAGATACACCATAAGTGCAGATACACCTTAAATATGGATAACTTCATTTCACTTATGGTATTTTATTTATTTACATTGCAGAAGATCATATAGCTGTGAATATAAAGCCATTTTCTATATTTATTGCCAATGTGTTTATTTTTAATGTACATTTTTATGGTACGATTTTATTGTATTTATTGAAATGTAATTTTAATAGTAAAAATTGGGCTTTATACGTTGAGTATATTTTTTGAAATTTTATTTTCTAGTTGTTAGTTTGTTTGTGTGCTTTATAGAAGAACAATCCATGAAAGACTGGTTGAAAAAAATCTGGCTTTTTTTAATGGATCGTTTGAGAAGCAATATCCTAGACTCTGGCACAAATTTTTTAAAAGTTATATGCAGAATATATTTATATATTTTTAAAGTTACACCGGATAGGACCCTTGAATATAGGGCTGCCTCAAGGACTAGGATAAGATTGAGGTGTTAATAGTGGTTCATGTATAGATTTAGTTGTGAAAAGCAAGTAAGAATGGAGGTATGAGTTGTATTTGATATTTATTACAAATAACTGCAAAGGAAGATAAGAGTAATGAAAAGCTGGAGAAATAAATATCTTAAAATATATTCAAAAGCTATTTTGAATAAAGGTCAAAAGGGTGAGTATCTAAAGAAACTGCTGAGTTGCACAGGAAGTTCTCTGTTGATCTCCCTCCTAAAGGGCCATGTATAGCATTTGCAAGGAGAGATTCATACTTTTGCCTAAATACCAAAAGAAGCATAAAGCAATAAATCCAGAATATTCAGTTACCTTTACTTGGGTTTGGAAAAAGCAGCGAAAACATCAGTAGATTTGAGGATCACCAGAACACTGGCCCCTAAGGGGCAAAAGATACTATTGTAAAATTCTTAGTGATCCATACTACCCTCAAGCCCAAGGAGCCCCTGCAGAATGGACATCGAGGTAGCAGGAAAGGAAGCACTGATTTTGTTGCTAGACATTAAAGATGCACATTTCTTAGAATGTCTTGAAAATTTACATCTTCACTGTTAAAGAGTTTTTAACGAAAGCAACAGACAGTCTCAAAGGACACTGCAAAGCTTACCAAGCAGGAGTCGTGATGATAATATCCCATGAAGATAGGAGATGGGAAGATAGGAGATGGGAGGTTAGAATTGCACACCTTGCATTCTGTACCAAGGATCAATAGCTGATGTGAATTTTAGAAGTGAAAAAATTCTCTGGTTAGAAATGTGACCTCAGATTTTGCACGTAAACCTGCGCTAGTTGGAAGCCCTAGAGCATTTTTGACTCCAGGAATGTTCTTTTCTCACTTTGCCTGCCAGCTTGTGGCAGAATGAGACATGGTCCAGCCTGTGCAGTTCACAAGTGCTTTCTTTGCATGTGAAGCTCAAGGGCAAAACCAGGAGTCACAGTCAGGGATACGCCAAAAATCAAATCAGATGGCAAATGCCGAAGATGAGTTCAGTCCAAGGGAATATGTGGCCAACAAGAGTCAAAGGAATGGACTAGAATTAGAAATAGGGAATTAGAAAAAGTAAGAAATTATTATATTAATAAGAAAATAACAATGATAACAATAATAGTACCGAGCATAAATTGATTACTTGTTCTAGGCACTGTCCTAGGCACGTTATATATATTAATTCATTTCATTGTCTCTACATATTTAAGAGATGGACCTTGTTATTACCAATTTTTTTGTTTACAGATACAGATACTGAGGTAGAGTGAGGATAGAATTTGTTCATATTCAGGTAGAGAGAGAAATAACTAATGTGAAGTTGGCTTAGAGGTATTAACCATGGTTACTCTTGTGAAGGGATGTTAGGTTCATTTAAAGGGTAAACAATGAAGCAGGCAGACCAGCTATTTGGATTTAGTTTGTAAAAATGTTTGAACAGCCTACTAAGTATTTTGGATTTCATTACATTTCTCTGCTCAAGTATCTCCATAACTCCTTCTTTAAAAAGCAATAAAGAATGGTCTAATAATTAGAGTTTTTAAAATGCCTTAGCCACCACAAGAATTCATGTTTACTACACTGTTGAACATGTTCATGCAGAGTCTGGAAGTCTGTCAATGGTAACTTTAGAGGAGAGTCCTACACTGGCTGAGGTATTCTTAAGTTTAACCTCTAAGTCAGAGATCCTAAGATCCACCCTGATCCAAGGTACTTACTGTCTCTCAAACAGATATTCCTCTAATTAAATATATGACTGATTACAAATTTTTAAAAATATTACCCTATATTGTAACATAACATGCTATGTGGGATTTTACTCAAATTTTAGAATAAAAATCATCTACTCAGATACCCTCCCAACCTTCAATGTATTTTCACTTTGCTTAAAGGAACCTTTGCATAAAAAAAGAATAATTACATTAAACTTCAGTTATGTGTGTGTGAAAGATACATGAGAGGTAAGTAAGCTACATTATGCTTTCTCATTTTCGAATCCAGCCAGCTATTATTGATTGTTTAATGTAGATGTATAACTTGAAAAGTTCTTTTCATCTCTAGTTGTCAATGTGCCTTGGTACCTGTTTTTAAAACGTTGCTGCCATTCGCTGAGATAGCAACCAGAATAGAGGAAACATAAATTTAGGTTTGTCTGTTGGATAATAAGCAGACTTATGTTAGAGTGAGAGTGTTAGATATTGAGTTTAGTTTTGAGTTTGCTATGCCTGAAGGATAAAGGAGTAGGTGGTTTTGTTTGGTTTGTCTGAGGTTTTGTTTTATTTTCCACAGAAAATTATAAACAGTCTTAGGGAATGTTAGATTTTAGATGGAATTATATATTTGCAATGCTTCTGTGTATAGACGATAATTAAGGGAACAGAAGTGAGCTTTCCCAGAAAAAGAATGCAGAATGATTCGAAACCCCGGGAGTGAACATAAGGCGCCGTGGGAAAAGGGATTAGCATCACCAGGGCCCTTCCTAAGCTGGAGAAGCAGAGGTGTGGTTTAGTTATACCATGGAGTCCTGGGAGTTAGGAGATAAAGCTATTTGTCCCATGTCTGGTTATAGACTTATGGGATTTGAAATTAAGCAGGCCCAGATTAAATCCTAGTTTTACCATTTCAATATATTCATTTTTATACCACTTATCTGTATGTCAACCTACTGCCCTTGTCTGAGCAATTTTCAGTTCTTCTCAAAGAGTACCCTCCCATCCTTGCCACTTTTCACATACACTATCTGCTTTCCGCATAAGAACTAACAGAATATTTTAAAATGTAACTTAGACTTTGTTATTAATCTTTCTTAAACACTCGTAATAAATCCCAAAGTCCTCATGGTGTACCAACTCTACATGATCTGCCCTCCTCCTCCACCCTGCCTCCACACCTCAACGATCTCGTCTCCTAATACTCTTTTTTATTTTTTTAAATTTCTCTCACTGTATCTGCCACACTGTCCTCCTCTGCTGTTCCTTACACCATCCAAACATATGCCTGCTGCAGCGCTTTTACAATTTTTTTTTTTAATGTTCTTTCCCAGATGGCTGCATCTCTCCTCATTTCTATTAGGTTTTGCCTCAAGTCTTATCTATAATAAACAGCAGGTCCATCCATTCATCACCTTCTAAAACATTTATCTGCTTAATTTTTTTGATGGTACCTCTGTTTACTTGATACAGTACATATTTACTTGTTTAGGCATTGTCTGTCTCCTCCCACTAGAATGTAAACTCCTTGAAAGCATTGACATTGTCCGTTTTATTCATGACTCTATCTACACTGTCTAGAACAGATCCTGTAAACACTCAGCAAACATATATTGAATGAGTAATAATAGCTAATTCTGATGTAGCATTAATCGTGTGCCTGACACTGTTCTCAGAGCCATACATATGTCAATTCATTCAGTCCTCAAATGCAGATTACATTGCATGTACCTATCATCATTATTCCCGTTTAGAAATAGGGACACTGTTGCACAAAACAGTAAAGAAATGCCGTCAAAAACACAGCTAGTTAGGGGCTGAGCCAGGGCTATAATCTAAGCGGCCTAGCTTCAGATTTTAAACTTGTCACAAATGCAGTAGGATGATGAATGAATGGATGGATGAATGGCTCATCCAAAAACAGCTATCTATCATATATACCCTTTCTAAGCCTCAGTTCCCTTACCTGTAAAATGAGAATGCTTATAAAATTACCTACTTCATACTGTTGTTATAAATGTCAGCTATTACAATTGTGAGCAAAGGATATATTAATATTAGTACATCGATTTACCACTTTGAGACCTGGTTTTTCATCTTTAAAAAGGAATATCAGGCCAAATGAATAGTAAATTTCCCCTGTTGTACCAATAATGTAGTCTTAAGAGCATGGTCTCTGGGGACAGAATGCCAGGATTAAAATGCAGGTTCCAACGCAGTGTAGGCTAGCGCTCCTTCATTTACAGCTGGACCTCGACAGCTCTAGCCCCTCTGGGGATGCCAGCATATCTGACTTTGACTATTGGCTAATATGAGGGCAGTGAAATTTGTGATGTGCTATTTAAAGTGGAAAACTCCCTTGGTGACACCCAGAGCTGGTTTGTTTATTGATGGTTTTCACCTGACCTAAGCAATTAGACTGCCTGGCTTGATTAGCTGATCAGAGGAGCATGAAGAGACCCCATGGTAACTTCTGCCCTGAGCTATTCTGAAGCCAGGATTCAGGACACAGATCTTCGTGGTTTAATGCAGAGACAAAGCATGCCCATTTGTGCATAAGGACCTTGGTGAGGTTTTGCCTGGATGTCTCTCACATCCTCAATGCTTGCCTGCACGCTCTCATTCTGTACATTTAAATAAAAACCTTACTGTGCATATGCTCTGTTGAGTTTGGTAAGTCCTTTCAAATGTACAAATTTATGAAATATTTGCAAATAACAATTACCTGTGTTCTTGAACAAGTTAAGTTGCTTCCCTGGCCCTCAGTTCCTCCTCTACTAAACACAGAAACTAACAGTACCTTACATACAGGAATTAGAAAGGTTTAATTTTATTACATATATTGCTCAGAAAAATATGTGATACATAGTGAGGAATAAATGTTATTTTTATACACTTTGGTTATTTCAAAGTGAACCGTTTTACAAAGGTTTGAATATGTGCGGAGAATAAAGATTATTTAAGGTCACACTTGCAGTCTAATCTTGACACGTCCAAAAGTACATTTGAATGTCATCATCTGATTGCATATTTTTGTTAAAGTTCAAAAATGTGGTGAAGCATCACATACGCATGGCCACTATGCTAGACTTATCTATAGCAATGCATCATATTACCTAGGAAAAATGGACAATTTGGAAAATAACCAATTGTGAAAATGTCATGAGGAATAATTTTCTTTGGAAGTAATCTCTTCTTTTAAATGTAATAAAAAAAAAAATAGGAATTGTAAAATAACGAATTGTTGAACTACCTCTTAAAATTTCATTTATTCAAATCCTGCCCAGTCACTCACCAATTATGACTAAGGAGAGTGGATTAACCTCTCTGTGGCTCAATTTTCTCCTTTGTAAAATTAGAGAAAGTAATAGTGCCAACTTCATAGATGTGAGAATTCAATGAGATAGTGTATATAACATTAAATGCTACTAATAGATACTCTATATTTTCTTTTCATTTAAAATTGGTGATCTGAGAATTTCAGAACAATAAAATTAAAAAGCTGGTATTTAATGTGATAAGAAAAACTTATATTTTCTTAAAATTACCTATTTGTGTATTTTAAATAAAGATATAGTGAGAAAGTACCCATTATATTATGCTTATTCTTCAATTATTTTCATTGCTTATTGTGGGTCAGGTGGTCTGCTAGGTGGTGGGAGTAAAATGTTGAAAGATAGTCACAGTCCTTCCTAAGAGAGCCCTATAGGGCTTCCCTGGTGGCGCAGTGGTTGAGAATCTGCCTGCCAATGGAGGAGACACGGGTTCGAGCCCTGGTCTGGGAAGATCGCACATGCCGCGGAGCAACTGGGCCCATGAGCCACAATTACTGAGCCTGCGCGTCTGGAGCCTGTGCTCCGCAACAAGAGAGGCCGCGATGGTGAGAGGCCCGCGCACCGCGATGAAGAGTGGCCCCCGCTTGCCGCAACTAGAGGAAGCCCTTACACAGAAACGAAGACCCAACACAGCCAAAAATAAAAATAAATTAATTAATAAAAATTTAAAAATTTAAAAAAGAGAGCTGACAATAAATCAGTAACTTAAAGAGTGATATGTGTTATCACTCTTTATCATCAAGTGTTATGATAGGAGAAATGCCATGTAGCAGTGACATATGTAGAAACGTATAAACTATCTTGGAGACTTTAGGAAATTAACCCAGAGAAAGCTTTTTCATTTGAGACCTGAAGGATAAGTAGAAATTAACCCTGTGACTTACAAAGCTAATAGCATTTATAGATGTCCAGACACTTAATACAGGTTTGTTCATTTCATGGATTGGATAAAGTCCAGAACATCTGGAGAATCAATTAACCGCTAATAGTTTCATAGTTAAACAAGAAACAGTTGATAGCATCTAATTAGTATAAATAAGTAAATCAAGTTTTATGTCATTAGAAAACATGTAAATATCCCACATTTTATACTATTTCCTTTATTACTGAAGAACTTCCATTAGAAATTATTTTAAAGCAATTCTGGTGATAAGAAATTTTCTTAGTTTTTCTTCATATGACAATGTCTTTTTCCTTCATTTCTAAAGGATATTTTCACTAAATAGAGAATTGTGGGTTGCCCGTCCTTTTCTTTCAGCGTTTGAAAAACGTTATTTCCTTCCAACCTCCTGATTTCTGATGAGAAATCCTCTGTTATTGAAGTTGTTGCTACCCTATAGATTATGTATCTTTTTTCTCTGGCTGCTTTCAAGATTTTTCTTTATTTTTGGTTTTAGGAAATTTGATTCTCATGTCTCTGGTTATTGATTTCTTTGGATTTATCCTTCTTGGATTTAACTTCTTGTAACTGTACACTTAGGACTTTAACAAATCTAGGAAGTTTTCATCCATTCTTTCTTCAATTTTTTTCATCTGATCATTTTTCCTTTTTCCTTTCCTGGATCACTAATGACACAAATGTTAGATCTTTTGTTTCTGTTGTTCTACAAGACATGTGGAACATGTTTAATTAATCTCTTCTTTCATCTACCTTTGCAGTTCAGATTGGACAATTTTTATTGATCTTCAAGTTCATTGATTTTTTTTCTTTTGTCATCACCATTATGCTATTGAGCTCCTCCAATGAGGTTTTTCTTCTTTGTATTTTCACATTCTAAAATGTCCTTGCAGTTCTTTTAAAGATTTAATTAGTATATATGTATGTATGTGTGTATATATATATATATATATATATATATATATATATATATATATATATATATGTATTTTATTTTTCTATCTCTTGGTTGAGGTTTTTTTTTTTTTTTAATCTGAGTGTTAATAATTGCTTGTTGGAGCATTTAAAATAATGTGGCTTTAAAATACTAGTCTAATAATTACAACAGCTATGCCATCTTGGCATTGACATCTGTTGATTATCTGTTCTCATTTAAATTGAGATTTTCTTGGTTATGATGATTCAACTGCCAGGATACAATCCATAATTAACTATTGTTATGAGGCTCTGGTTCATATTTAACTCTTCTAGCAGGGCAGGCTGTCAACCTCTTCAGGTACAAAATGCCGCATATTTAGGTTTGTGGGTGATGTGTACATGTAAATTTAGTTTTCAAAATCTTGTCCCACTGTGTGCTAACCAGAGCCAATTTGAAACCTGGGCAGTATTCTATTCCAACATTCAAATATTTGTTATATTGACTCTGGTTAGTTCCATACATGGGTCACTCAGCAGTGTGTTCAGAACACTTCACTCCTCTTCATAATCCTTTAACAACTCCCTAACTGACCCCTAATTTTTAGTACTTGGAAGAAATTTTCACAGGGCTTGTAACCCAGTCTCTGCACACAAACAAATAACAACAATAACAATGAGTGCATGTAAAAACTGGTAAAATCCGGGTAACATCTATATTTTAATACTATTGTACTAATGTCAGTTACCTGATTTTTATAATGTACTGTAAGATGTTATCATTGAGGAAATCTGGGTGAAGGGTATAAGTGAACACTTTGTACTATTTTTGTAACTTCTTGTGAACCTGAAAACGAAAATGTTTAAAAATAAGTAAGAATATAGAAAATATATATCTGTGTGTACACATACTATTAATGATATATAGAGATCATCTTAATATAATGTTATATATACGTAACCAATAATAAGTTTAGCTGTATACTTATATGAACAAAATATTCAATATTACAAAAACAAAATTTGTACTAAATGATAATGTGGATGATTGTGGAAGATGGTAACAGATAAAGGAAGATTTTTGAAGTATACAGTTAATGTAATCTTTTTATTGCCTCGTTTATTATAGTTAGGTTGAGATATAGTTGAGAAAAATGTTCCTGTTTTTGGTGTACTCTTCTGTGAATTTTGACAGAAGTATCATCATGTAATCAACATCACAATCAAAATACAGAACATTTCATCACTCATAAAAGTTACCTCTTTGCCTCTGTTCCCAAACTGGAAAGCACTGTTTGCTGTCCCAATATGTGTGTGCTTTCTAGAAATCATTGAAATGCAATCAGAGATTATGTAATCTTCTGAGCCTGGCTTTGTTCATTTAGCATAATACATTTAAGATTTATCCTCATTGCTTTATGCATTGGTAGTTCATTCCTTTTTGTTGCTCAGTAGTATTCCACTGTATGGATGTAGAGCTTCCCCCCCGCCCCCCCCACCATTTACAGTTTGCTGAACAACTTAGTTGTTTCATGTTTTTGGTGACTGTAAGTGAATCTGATATAAATATTCACATACACGTTTTTGTTTAGACAGATGATTTCATTACTACTGGGTAAATACCTAGTAGCGAGGTTGCTGAGTCATAAGGTAAAAATGTGTTTTACTGTACAAGAAATTGTCAACCTCTTTTGCAAAGTAGCTTTATCGATTTGAATTCTCACCAACAACACATGAGTATTCCAGCTGGTCCTTTCAAACCCCTACTCTTAAAATTTTCAGCTATTTGTATACTTTATTAAGCCACTTTAATAAGCGTATTATAACTCATTGTGGTTTTAATTTCCATTTCCCTAATGACTAATGATACTTAGCATCTTTTCATGTGCTTATTTGCCATCAACATATCTTCTTTGGTGATATGTCTATTCACCACTCCACCTATTATTTTTTCGAATTTTATTTTATTTATGTTTTTCATACAGCAGGTTATTCTTAGTTATCTATTTTATGCATATTAGTGTATATGGGTCAATCCCAAACTCCCAATTCATCCCACCAAACGCCCCCCTGACCCGCTTTCCCCCCTTGGTGTCCATATGTTTGTTCTACACATCTGTATCTCTAGTCTGCCTTGCAAACCGGTTCATCTGTACCATTTTTCTAGATTCCACATATATGTGTTAATATACAATATTTGTTTTTCTCTTTCTGACTTACTTCACTCTGTGTGACAGTCTCTAGGTCCATCCACGTCTCTGCAAATGACCCAATTTCATTCCTTTTTATGGCTGAGTAATATTCCATTGTATATCTGTACCACATCTTCTTTATCCATTTGTCTGTCGATGGGCATTTAGGTTACTTCCATGACCTGACTATTGTAAATAGTGCTGCAATGAACATTGGGGTGCATGTGTCTTTTTTAATTATGGTTTTCTCTGGGTATATGCTCAGTAGTGGGATTGCTGGGTCACATGGTAATTCTACTTTAAGTTTTTTAAGGAACCTCCATACTGTTCTCCATAGTGGATGTATCAATTTACATTCCACCAACAGTGCAAGAGGGTTCCCGTTTCTCCACACCCTCTCCAGCATTTACTGTTTGTAGATTTTCTGATGATGCCCATCCTAACCAGTGTGAGGTGATTGCTTGTTGTAGTTTTGATTTGCATTTCTCTAATAATTAGTGATGTTGAACAGCTTTTCATGTGCCTCTTGGCTATCTGTATATCTTCTTTGGAGAAATGTCTATTTAGGTCTTCTGCCCATTTTTTGATTGGGTTGTTTTTTTCTAAATATTGAGCTGCATGAGCTGTTTATATATTTTGGAGATTAGTCCTTTGTCTGTTGATTCGTTTGCAAATATTTTCTCCCATTCTGAGGGTTGTCTTTTTGTCTTGTTTATACTTTTTTTTTTTGCTGTGCAAAAGCTTTTAGATCTCATTAGGTCCAATTTGTTTATTTTTGGTTTTTTTCAATTACTCTAAGAGGTGGGTCATAAAAGATCTTACTGTGATTTATGCCATGGAGTGTTCTGCCTATGTTTTCCTCTAAGAGTTTTATATTGTCCAGTCTTACATTTAGGTCTTTAATCTGTTTTCAATTTATTTTTGTGTATGGTGTTAGGGAGTGTTCTAATTTCATTCTTTTTACATGGAGCTGTCCAGTTTTCCCAGCACCACTTATTGAAGAGACTGTCTTTTCTCCATTGTATATCCTTGCCTCTTTTGTCATAGATTAGTTGACCATATGTGCATGGGTTTATCTCTGGCCTTTCTGTCCTGTTCCACTGATCTATATTTCTGTTTTTGTGTCAGTACCATATTGTCTCGATTACTGTAGATTTGTAGTATAGACTGAAGTCAGGGAGTCTGATTCCTCCAGCTCTTTTTTTCCCTCAAGATTGCTTTGGCTATTTGGCACCTTGGTGTCTCCTTATAAATTGTAAGATTTTTTGTTCTAGTTCTGTAAAAAAAAAAAAAAAAAATGCCATTGGTAATTTGATAGGGATTGCACTGAATCTGTAGATTGCTTTGGGTAGTATAGTCTTTTTCACAATATTGATTCTTCCAATCCAAGAACATAGGATATTTCTCCATCTGTTTCTATCATCTTTGATTTTTCATCAGTGTCTTATAGTTTTCAGAGTACAGGTCTTTTACCTCCTTAGGTAGGTTTATTCCTATGTTATTTTATTCTTTTTGTTGCAATGGTAAATGGGATTGTTTCCTTAATTTCTCTTTCTGATCTTTTGTTGTTAGTGTGTACGAATGCAAGAGATTTCTGTGTGTTAATTTTGTATCCTGCAACTTCACCAAGCTCATTGATTAGCTTTAGTAGTTTTCTGGTGGCATCTTTAGGATTTTCTATGTATAGTATCATGTCATCTGCAAACAGTGACAGTTTTACTTCTTTTCCAATTTGTATTCTTTTTATTTATTTTTCTTCTCTGATTGCCATGGCTAGGACTTCCAAAACTATATTTAATAATAGTGGCAAGATTGGACATCCTTGTCTTGTTCCTGATCTTAGAGGAAATGCTTTCAGTTTTTCACCATTGAGAATGATGTTTGCTGTGGGTTTGTCATATATGGCCTTTATTATGTTGAGGTAGGTTCCCTCTGTGCCCACTTTCTGGAGAGTTTTTATCAGAAATGGGTATTGAATTTTGTCAAAAGATTTCCTGCATCTATTGAGATTATCATATGGTTTTTATTCTTCAGTTTGTTAATATGGTGTATTACATTGATTGATTTACATATATTGGAGAATCCTTGCATCCCTGGGATGAATCCCCCTTGATCATGGTGTTTGATCCTTTTTATGTGTTGTTGGATTCTGTTTGCTAGTATTTTGTTGAGGATTTTTACATCTATATTCATCAGTGATATTGGTCTATAATTTTCTTTTTTGTAGTATCTTTGTCTGGTTTTGGTATTAGGGAGATGGTGGTCTCAAGAATGAGTTTGGGAGTGTTCCATCCTCTGCAATTTTTTGGAAGAGTTTGAGAAGGATGGGTGTTAGCTCTTCTCTAAATGTTTGATAGAATTCACCTGTGAAGCCATCTGATCCTGGACTTTTGTTTGTTGGAAGATTTTTAATCACAATTTCAATTTCATTACTCGTGATTTGTCTGTTCATATTTTCTACTTCTACCTGGTTCAGTCTTGGAAGGTTATACCTTTCTAAGAATTTGTCCATTTCTTCCAGGTTCTCCATTTTATTGGTATAGAGTTGCTTGTAGTAGTCTCTTATGATCCTTTATATTTCTGTGGTGTCCTTTGTAACTTCTCCTTTTTCATTTCTGATTTTATTGATTTGAGTCCTCTCCCTCTTTTTCTTGATGAGTCTGGCTAAAGGTTTATCAATTTTGTTTATCTTCTCAAAGAGCCAGCTTTTAGTTTTATTGATCTTTGCTATTGTTTTCTTTGTTTCTATTTTGTTTATTTCTGCTCAGATCTTTATGCTTTCTTTCTTTCTACTAACTTTGAGTTTTGTTTGTTCTTCTTTCTCTAGTGCCTTTAGGTGTAAGCTTAGATTGTTTATTTGAGTTTTTTCTTGTTTTTTGAGGTAGGATTGTATTGCTATAAACTTCCCTCTTAGAACTGCTTTTGCTGCATCCCATAGGTTTTGGAGCATCGTGTTGTTGTTGTCATTTGTCTCCAGGTATGTTTTGATTTCCTCTTTGATTTCTTCAGTGATTCCTCTGTTATTTAGTTACGTATTGTTTAGCCTCCATATGTTTGTGTTTTTTACATTTTTTTTCCCTGTAATTTATTTCTAATCTCGTAGAGTTGTGGTCAGAAAAGATGCTTGATATGATTTCAATTTTCTTAAATTTACCGAGACTTGATTTATGACCCAAGGTGTGATCTATCCTGGTGAATGTTCCACGTGCACTTGAGAAGAAAGTATAATCCGCTGTTTTCGGATGGAATGTCCTATAAATATCAATTAAATCTATCTGGTCTATTGTGTCATTTAAAACTTGTGTTTTCTTATTAATTTTCTGTCTGGATGATCTGTCCATTGGTGTAAATGAGTGTGAAAGTCCCCTACTATTATTGTGTTACTGTCAATTTCCTCTTTTATAGCTATTAGCGTTTGCCTTATATATTGAGGTGCTCCTATGTTGGGTGCATACATATTTATATTTGCTATATCTTATTCTTGGATTGATCCCTTGATCATTGTGTAGTGTCCTTCCTTGTCTCTTGTAACATTCTTTATTTTAAAGTCTATTTTATTTGATATGAGTATTGCTACTCCAGCTTTCTCTTGATTTCCATTTACATGGAATACCTTTTTCCATCCCCTCACTTTCAGTCTGTTTCTGTCCCTAGGTCTGAAATGGGTCTCTTGTAGACAACATATATATGGGTCTTCTTTTGTATCCATTCAACGAGCCTGTGTCTTTTGGTTGCAGCATTTAATCCATTCGCATTTAAGACAATTATTGATATTCATGTTCCTATTACCATTTTCATCACCCATTTTAAAATCAGATTGTTTCATATAATTGAGTGTTGATAATTCTTTATGTGCAGAATATTTGTCATTTATTTGTGCTCTGTGTATAGGTGCTGTGTAAATATTTTCTCCTACTCTGTGCCTGTTCTTTTCACCCTAAGTTTTAGATTTTGACAGGGTCAAATTTATATTTTTCTCCAGTTTTGTTTTCTGCTTTATTTGTATAATCTAAAAAAAATGTCTTTGACTAACCCAACATTGCAAACATTTTCTGACATTATTATTCAGAAATTTTATAGTTTTAGATATTAAATTAGATTTGTGATCCTTTCTGAATTGAGTTCAGTATATGGTTCAAGACAGTACTCTTCTTAGACCTGGGCAAGTGGGGTACTTGTTCCACCTGGGGGCTGTCCCCCACAGTACCTTCTGTTTCCACTTTTTAGGGCTTTCTTCAAAATGTTAAAGTACCCCTTAGGTGCCTGAAATAATCCACATGAGTCTGAGTCAGTATTTCTCCCCTTGGAGGTACTCTCCCACACTTTAACACATTGATTGGGACAACCAGATGTCCTGAGGAGCTCTGGGATTTATGAATATGTGGTGATCCTGGGCCCTCAATAGATTAGCCTTGGTTCCAGAGGTCAGCTTAATGAGTGGATTACTCTCTATGACTGGCAAATTATTTCTTTCACAGTTTTGGCTATGAATGATCTGCCAGGGTGTTGCTGACATCCTTATTTGGGCTGTTTCAAGTTGTTTATGCAGACAGAGGTCCTGACCAAAAAAAAAAAAAAAAAAAATGTGTTTTCTTTTCCTCAGTGCAGATATACACATCGTATAAGATATAGTTCAAGATTAATGTTTTTACCTGTGCCAATCTAATTGTTCCAACACTATTGGTTGAAAAGTCTATCAATTTTCCATTGAATTACCTTTGTTGAAAATCAGTTGAAAATATACAAGTAGGTCTATTTCTTGTCTCTATTCTATTTCACTATCTATTAATTTATCCTTTCATCAATACTATACTGTCTTCATTACTATAACTTTTTAGTAGCTCCTTAAATTATATGCGCATGTACTCCAACTCTTTTCTTCTTTTTTAAAACTGTTTTTGCTATTCTACTTCCTTCACTACTCCACAAAAACTTTAGATTCAGATTGACAATTTCTATTAAGATATTATTGATTACAATTTGAAAAGTCTGCTAGTATTTTACTGCAATTCCATTTATTATAGAATTAAATTTATTGCATTTAATTTATAGCTTGATTAGAGGAGAATTGACATCTTTACAGTATTAAGCAATCTGATACATGAACAAAGAATACTGCTCCACTTATTTGGGTCCTCTTTAATTTACCATATAAATGTTTTATAGTGTCAGTAAAAAGTATGATTACTGTCTCATGTTTTTTGCAAAATTACTGTATTTTTAAATTTTTTTAAATTTTCAGTTGTTCTTTGCTGATATAAAGAAGAGTAATTGAATTCTGTAAATTAATCTTATATCTACTGTCCTTGATAATGTAACATTATTTGGTAATAGATTTTTTATAGATTCTTTATAATGTTTTACATAGAAAATCATGTCACTTGTGAATGAAAGTAATTTTCCCCTCACTTTTTATTCTATATTTATTTTATTAAAAGTTTCTTACCTTATTGCACTGGTTAGAACTTTCAGTATAATGTTTATAAAGATTGATATCGTTACCCTGCTCCTAATATTACAGGGAACATATTCAGTGTTTCACCATAAGGGTCATGTTAATTATAGGTTCTTCAAGGATGCTCTTTATCAGAATGGAAAGGTTCACATTAATTCCTACTCACTTTATAGATTTTATTTATTTATTTATTTATTTATTTATTTATTTATTTATTTATTTATGGCTGTCTTGGGTCTTCGTTTCTGCGCGAGGGCTCTCTCCATTTGTGGCAAGCAGGGGCCACTCTTCATCGCGGTGCATGGGCCTCTCACTATCGCGGCCTCTCTTGTTTCGGAGCACAGGCTCCAGACGCACAGGCTCAGTAATTGTGGCTCATGGGCCTAGCCGCTCTGCAGCATGTGGGATCTTCCCAGACCAGGGCTCGAACCCGTGTCCCCTGCATTAGCAGGCAGATTCTCAACCACTGCACCATCAGGGAAGCCCCCTATAGATATTTTTAAATGACAAATTGATGTTGAATTTTGTCAAATGCTTTTTCTGCATCAGTTGAGATAATCATATTCTTTTCTTCTCCAGTCTGTGGTTTGAAGTACATTGATTGACTTCCAGATGTTGAACAACCTTAAATTTCTAGGATAAACTCCACTTTATCATCATATAGTATCAGCTTTTTTCCTTAGTGCCCTGCATATCCTTAGTACAGCATTTTTGAAGAAATACATCAAGATTTATATTTATCTGTATTTGATTTACTAATATTTTATGGAAGATTTTTGTATTTATGTTCATGAAGATTATTCTACAGTTTTATTGTAATTCCTTTGTTTGGTTTGAAATCAGGATAATCCTTAACTCAAAGAAATCAGTTGAGGGAGGTATTCTCACCTCCTCTATCTTCCAGAAGAGATAATGTAAAATTGGAAATATTTCTTTCTTAAATAGTAAATAGAAATAATGAGCAAGATTATCCAGGCTTAGGACTTTCTTTGTGGGAAGATTTTTAAATATAAATTAAATTCTTTAACAATAATACAATTTCGATTATTTATTCCTTCTTGAATTTGTGTTGATACTTTTTATAATTCAAGCAATTTATACATTCATACACATTGTCAAACATATTGGCATACTTTTTTTTTTTTTTAAAGAACCAATTTTATTTATTTATTTTTGGTTGTGTTGGGTCTTCTTTGCTGTGTGTGTGGGCTTTCTCTAGTTGCGGATGGGAGCTACTCTTCATTGCAGTGGCTTCTCGTTGTGGAGCATGGGCTCTAGGTGCACAGTTTCAGTAGTTGTGGCACACAGGCTCAGTAGTTGTGTCTCACGGGCTCTAGAACACAGGCTCAGTAATTGTGACACACGGGCTTAGTTGCTCTGCATCATGTGGGATCTTCCTGGACCAGGGCTTGAACAGTGTCCCCTGCATTGGCAGGCGGACTCTTAACCACTGCGCCACCAGGGAAGTCCCTACATTTGTTTCTAATCTCCCCTTAGTTTTCTTTTAATATCTGTAAAATGTTTAGTGATGCCCTGAATTTTACTCCTAATATTAGTAATTAATTTCTTTATTTTTTTTAAATTTTGAAGTAATGTTAGATTTATAGAAAAGTTATAGGATAGTTCCTGTATACTGTGCAGCTATCTTCCCTTAAAATTAACCTTTTAAATAACCATAGCATGATTATCAAAATTAAGAAATTGATATTCGAAAAATACTAATAACTAAACTGTTAAATATATTTAGATGCATCTTTTTCTATTCCAGGATCTAATCCATAATCTCACTTGGTATTTAGTTGTCATGTCTCCTTAGTTTCCTCCCATCTATGGCAATCTTTGTTTCTCAATCTTTGTTTATCATGACCTTGGCACATTTGTAAAGTCTTGGTCAGTTATTTTATAGACTATCCCTAAATTTGATTTGTCTGATGTTTCTCATGCTCATTTTGAGTTAATCCATTTTTGGCAAGAATACCACAAAAGTGATGTGCCCTTCTTGGTGATTTGTATCAGAGGTATATGTTGTCAATATGTATTACTAGTGATGTTCAGCCATGCCTATAGATTTGTGCCACAGAGGGTATCTTCTCCATTATCTTGCCCCTCCCTCAGTGTTAAGCTATTGCTTTTTGTTACTTAGTGCTTACCAGTATGGTTTTGGAGAGAGTATCCTTTCCTCACGGGTAGGGTTTTCTCAGTGTTCCCTCCCCTCTTTCCCATGAGAGTCAACTTTTGAATCTCTGTTAGGTCTTATGTGGGAGAAAGTTTCTCCCCCTAGAAAAAGGAGATCTCTAATCATACTGATATAGGATCCTGATCTCTGGAATATTTCTTGTTACTCCCCTAAATTTTTTTTTTTTAAACATCTTTATTGGAGTATAATTGCTTTACAATGTTGTGTTAGTTTCTGCTTTATAACAAAGTGAATCAGTTACACATATACATATGTTCCCATATTTCTTCCCTCTTGCGTCTCCCTCCCTCCCACCCTCCCTATCCCACCCCTCTAGGTGGTCACAGAGCACCGAGCTGATCTCCCTGTGCTATGCGGCTGCTTCCCACTAGCTATCTATTTTACGTTTGGTAGTGTATATATGTCCATGCCACTCTCTCACCCTGTCACATCTTACCCCTCCCCCTCCCCATATCCTCAAGTCCATTATCTAGTAGGTCTGTGTCTTTATTCCCATCTTCCAACTAGGTTCTTCATGACTTTTTTTTTTTTTTTCTTCCTTAGATTCCATATATATGTGTTAGCATAATGTATTTGTTTTACTCTTTCTGACTTACTTCACTCTATATGACAGACTCTAATTCCATCCACCTCACTACAAATAACTCAATTTCATTTCTTTTTATGGCTGAGTAATATTCCATTGTATATATGTGCCACATCTTCTTTATCCATTCATCCGATGATGGACACTTTGGTTGCTTCCATGTCCTGGCTATTGTAAATAGAGCGGCAATGAACATTTTGGTACATGACTCTTTTTGAATTATGGTTTTGTCAGGGTATATGCACAGTAGTGGGATTGCTGGGTCGTATGGTAGTTCTATTTTTAGTTTTTTAAGGAACCTCCATACTGTTCTCCATAGTGGCTGTATCAATTTACATTCCCACCAACAGTGCAAGAGGGTTCCCTTTTCTCCACACCCTCTCCAGCATTTATTGTTTGTAGATTTTTTGATGATGGCCATTCTGATCGGTGTGAGATGATATCTCATTGTAGTTTTGATTTGCATTTCTCTAATGATTAACGATGTTCAGCATTCTTTCATGTGTCTGTTGGCAATCTGTATATCTTCTTTGGAGAAATGTCTATTTAGATCTTCTGCCCATTTTTGGATTGGGTTGTTTGTTTTTTTGTTATTGAGCTGGATGAGCTGCTTGTAAATCTTGGAGATTAATCCTTTGTCAGTTGCTTCATTTGCAAATATTTTCTCCCATTGTGAGTGTTGTCTTTTGGTCTTGTTTATGGTTTCCTTTGCTGTGCAAAAGCTTTTAAGTTTCATTAGGTCCCATTTGTTTATTTGTGTTTTTATTTCCATTTCTCTAGGAGGTGGGTCAAAAAGGATCTTGCTGTGATTTATGTCATAGAGTGTTCTGCCTATGTTTTCCTCTAAGAGTTTGATATTGTCTGGCCTTACACTTAGGTCTTTAATCCATTCTGAGTTTATTTTTGTGTATGGTGTCAGGGAGTGTTCTAATTTCATACTTTTACATGTACCTGTCTAGTTTTCCCACCACCACTTATTGAAGAGGCTGTCTTTTCTCCACTGTATATGCTTGCCTCCTTTATCAAAGATAAGGTGACCATATGTGCGTGGGTTTATCTCTGGGCTTTCTATCCTGTTCCATTGATCTATGTTTCTGTTTTAGTGCCAATACCAAACTATCTTGATTACTGTAGCTTTGTAATATAGTCTGAAGTCAGGGAGCCTGATTCCTCCAGCTCCGTTTTTCATTCTCAAGATTGCTTTGGCTTTTCGGGGTCTTTTGCGTTTCCATACAAATTGTGAAAATTTTTGTTCTAGTTCTGTGAAAATTGCCAGTGGTCATTTGATAGGGATTGCATTGAATCTGTAGATTGCTTTGGGTAGTAGAGTCATTTTCACAATGTTGATTCTTCCAATCCAAGAACATGGTATATCTCTCCATCTATTTGTATCATCTTTAATTTCTTTCATCAGTGTCTTATAATTTTCTGCATACAGGTCTTTTGTCTCCTTAGGTAGGTTTATTCCTAGATATTTTATTCTTTTTGTTGCAATGGTAAATGGGAGTGTTTTCTTAATTTCACTTTCAGATTTTTCATCATTAGTGTATAGGAATGCAAGAGATTTCTGTGCATTAATTTTGTATCCTGCTACTTTATGAATTTCATTGATTAGCTCCAGTAGTTTTCTAGTAGCATCTTTAGGATTTTCTATGTATAGTATCATGTTATCTGCAAACAGTGACAGCTTTGCTTTTTCTTTTCCGATTTGGATTCCTTTTATTTCTTTGTCTTCTCTGATTGCTGTGGCTAACACTTCCAAAACTATGTTGAATAATAGTGGTGAGAGTGGGCAACCTTGTCTTATTCCTCATCTTAGTGGAAATGGTTTCAGTTTTTCACCATTGGGAACAATGTTGGCTGTGGGTTTGTCATATATGGCCTTTATTATCTTGAGGAAAGTTCCCTATATGCCTGCTTTCTGCAGGGCTTTTATCATAAATGGGTGTTGAATTTTGTTGAAAGCTTTCTCTGCATCTATTGAGATGATCATATGGTTTTTGTCCTTCAATTTGTTAATATGATGTATCACGTTGATTGATTTGTGTATATTGAAGAATCCTTGCATTCCTGGAATAAACCCCACTTGATCATGGTGTATGATCCTTTTAATGTGCTGTTGGATTCTGTTTGCTAGTATTTTGTTGAGGATTTTTGCATCTATGTTCATCAGTGATATTGGCCTGTAGTTCTCTTTCTTTGTGACATCTTTGTCTGGTTTTGGTATCAGGGTGATGGTGGCCTCGTAGAATGAGTTTCAGAGTGTTCCTCCCTCTGCTATATTTTGGAAGAGTTTGAGAAGGGTAGGTGTTAGCTCTTCCCTAAATGTTTGAGAGAATTCGCCTGTGAAGCCATCTGGTCCTGGGCTTTTGTTTGTTGGAAGGTTTTTAATCACAGTTTCAATTTCAGTGCTTGTGATTGGTCTGTTCATATTTTCTATTTCTTCCTGGTTCAGTCTTGGCAGGTTGTGCATTTCTAAGAATCTGTCCATTTCTTCCAGGTTGTCCATTTTATTGGCATAGAGTTGCTTGTAGTAATCTCTTGTGATCGTTTGTATTTCTGCAGTGTCAGTGGTTATTTCTCCTTTTTCATTTCTAATTCTATTGATTTGAGTCTTCTCCCTTTTTCTCTTGATGAGTCTGGCTAATGGTTTATCAATTTTGTTTATCTTCTCAAAGAACCAGCTTTTAGTTTTATTGATCTTTGCTATTGTCCCCTTCATTTCTTTTTCATTTATTTCTGATCTGATCTTTATGATTTCTTTCCTTCTGCTAGCTTTGGGTTATTTTGTTCTTGTTTCTCTAATTGCTTTAGGTGCAAGGTTAGGTTGTTTATTCGAGATGTTTCCTGTTTCTTGATGTAGGCTTGTATTGCTATAAACTTCCCTCTTAGAACTGCTTTTGCTGCATCCCATAGGTTTTGGTTCTTCGTGTCTCCATTGTCATTTGTTTCTAGGTATTTTTTGATTTCCCCTTTGATTTCTTCAGTGATGACTTCGTTATTAAGTAGTGTATTGTGTAGCCTCCATGTGTTTGTATTTTTTACAGATCTTTTCCTGTAATTGATATCTAGTCTCATAGCGTTGTTGTCAGAAAAGATACTTGATATGATTTCAATTTTCTTAAATTTACCAAGGCTTGATTTGTGACCCAAGATATGACCTATCCTGGAGAATGTTCCATGAGCACTTGAGAAAAATGTGTATTCTGTTGTTTTTGGGTGGAATGTCCTATAAATATCAATTAAGTCCATCTTGTTTAATGTATCATTTAAAGCTTGTGTTTCCTTATTTATTTTCATTTTGGATGATCTGTCCATTGGTGAAAGTGGGGTGTTAAAGTCCCCTACTATGATTGTGTTGCTGTCGATTTCCCCTTTTATGGCTGTTAGTATTTGCCTTATGTATTGAGGTGCTCCTATGTTGGGTGCATAAATATTTACAATTGTTATACCTTCCTCTTGGATCGATCCCTTGATCATTATATAGTGTCCTTCTTTGTCTCTTGTAATAGTCTTTATTTTAAAGTCTATTTTGTCTGAAATGAGTATTGCTACTCCAGCTTTCTTTTGATTTCCATTTGCATGGAATATCTTTTTCCATCCCCTCACTTTCAGTCTGTATGTGTCTCTATGTCTGAAGTGGGTCTCTTGTAGACAGCATATATATGGGTCTTGTTTTTGTATCCATTCAGCCAGTCTGTGTCTTTTGGTGGGAGCATTTAATCCATTTACATTCAAGGTAACTATCGATATGTATGTTCCTATTCCCATTTTCTTAAATGTTTTGGGTTTGCTATTGTAGGTGTTTTCCTTCTCTTGTGTTTCTTGCCTAGAGAAGTTCCTTTAGCAATTTGTTGTAAAGCTGGTTTGGTGGTGCTGAACTCTCTCAGCTTTTGCTTGTCTGTAAAGATTTTAATTTCTCCAACAAATCTGAATGAGATCCTTGCTGGATAGAGTAATCTTGGTTGTAGGTTTTTCTCCTTCATCACTTTAAGTATATCCTGCCACTCCCTTCTGGCTTGCAGAGTTTCTGCTGAAAGTTCAGCTGTTAACCTTATGGGGATTCCCTTGTGTGTTATTTGTTGTTTTTCCCTTGCTGCTTTTAATATGTTTTCTTTATATTTAATTTTTGATAGGTTGATTAATATGTGTCTTGGCGTGTTTCTCTTTGGATTTATCCTGTATGGGACTCTCTGTGCTTCCAGGACTTGATTAAGTATTTCCTTTCCCATATTAAGGAAGTTTTCAACTATAATCTCTTCAAATATTTTCTCAGTCCCTTTCTTTTCCTCTTCTTCTTCTGGGACCCCTATAATTCGAATGTTGGTGCGCCTAATGTTGTCCCAGAGGTCTCTGAGACTGTCCTCAGTTCTTTTCATTCTTTTTTCTTTATTCTGCTCTGCAGTTGTTATTTCCACTATTTTATCTTCCAGGTGACTTATCCGTTCTTCTGCCTCAGTTATGTGCTATTGATCCCTTATAGAATATTTTTAATTTCATTTATTGTGTTTTTCATCATTGCTTGGTTCCTCTTTAGTTCTACGTCCTTGTTAAATGTTTCTTGCATTTTGTCTATTCTATTTCCAAGATTTTGGATCATCTTTACTATCATTATTCTGAATTCTTTTTCAGGTACACTGCCTAGTTCCTCTTCATTTGTTAGGTCTGGTGTGTTTTTACCTTGCTCCTTCATCTGCTGTGTGTTTTTCTGTCGTCTCATTTTGCTTATCTTACTGTGTTTGGGGTCTCCTTTTCACAGGCTGCAGGTTTGTAGTTTCCATTGTTTTTAGTATCTGTCCCCAGTGGCTAATGTTGGTTCAGTGGGTTGTGTAGGCTTCCTGGTGGAGGGGACTAGTGCCTGTGTTCTGGTGGATGAGGCTGGATCTTGTCTTTCTGGTGGGCATGTCCACGTCTGGTGGTGTGTTTTGGGGTGTCTGGGGCCTTGTTATGATTTTAGGCAGCCTCTCTGCTAATGGATGGGGCTGTGTTCCTGTCTTGCTAGTTGTTTGGCATAGGGTGTCCAGCACTGTAGCTTGCTGGTCGTTGAGTGAAGCTGGGTCTTGATGTTGAGATGGAGATCTCTGAGAGATTTTCGCCATTTGGTATTACATGGCGCTGGGAGGTCTCTTGTGGACCAGTGTCCTGAAGTTGGCTCTCCCACCTCAGAGGCACGGCCCTGATGCCTGGCTGGAGCACCAAGAGCCTTTCATCCACATGGCTCAGAATCAAAGGGAGAAAAAATAGAAAGAAAGAAAGAAAGAGGATAAAATAAAATAAAGCTATTATAATAAAAAATAAGGAAAAAAATTATTAAGAAAACTTTTTTTTTAATTTTTAAAATAAATTTGTTAATTTTTTATAATAAAAAATAAGAAAAAATTATTAAGAAAAAATTTATTAAGAAAAAAGTTTTTTATATAAAAAATATGAAAAAACTTATTAAGAAAAATTTTTTTTAATTTTTAAAACTAGATAATGTGGAAAAATTATTTTTTTTTAAACTTTATGTTTTACCACTTTCAGTGGCACTTTTTTCCTGCTTTTTTTTTTTTTTTTTTTTTATGGCTGTTTTGGGTCTTCGTTTCTGTGCGAGGGCTTTCTCTAATTGTGGCAAGTGGGGGCCACTCTTCATCGCGGTGCACAGGTCTCTCACTATCGCGGCCTCTCTTGTTGCAGAGCACAGGCTCCAGAAGCGCAGGCTCAGTAATTGTGGCTCACGGGCCTAGTTGCTCCACGGCATGTGGGATCTTCCCAGACCAGGGCTCGAACCCGTGTCCCCTGCATTGGCAGGCAGATTCTCAACCACTGCACCACCAGGGAAGCCCTAAGAAAACATTTATTAAGAAAAAAAATTTTTTTAAGTAAAAAAAAAACAAAAAAAACAAAAAACAGACGGACTGAACCCTAGGACAAATGGTGAAAGCAAAGCTATACAGACAAAATCTCACCCAGAAGCATACACATGTACACTCACAAAAAAAGGAAAAGGGGAAAAATTAATATATCCTGCTCCCAAAGTCCACCTCCTGAATTTGGGATGATTTGTTGTCTATTCAGGTATTCAACAGGTGCAGGCACATCAAGTTGTTTGTGGAGCTTTAATACGCTGCTTCTGAGGCTGCTGGGAGAAATTTCCCTTTCTCTTCTTTGTTCGCACAGTTCCCGGGGTTCAGCTTTGGATTTGGACTCACCTCTGCATTTAGGTCGCCTGAGGGCGTCTGTTCCCCGCCCAGACAGAACGGGGTTAAAGGAGCAGCTGATTCGGGGGCTCTGGCTCACTCAGGCCAGGGGGAGGGAGTGGTACGGAGGAGGCGGGGCGAGCCTGCGGCGGCAGAGGCCGGCATGACGTTGCAGCAGCCTGAGGCACGCCATGCGTTCTCCCGGAGAAGTTGTCCCTGGATCACGGGACCCTGGCAGTGGCGGGCTGCACAGGCTCCCGGGAGGGGCGGTGTGGAGAGTGACATGTGCTCGCACACAGGTTTCTTGTTGGCGGCAGCAGCAGCCTTAGCGTCTCATGCCCATCTCTGGGGTCCGCGCTGATAGCCGCGGCTCGCGCCTGTCTCTGGAGCTCGTTTAGGTGGCGCTCTGGATCCCCTCTCCTTGCGCACCACGAAACAAAGAGGCAAGAAAAAGTCTCTTGCCTCTTCGGCAGCTGTAGACCTTTTCCCAGACTCCCTCCTGGCTAACTATGGCGCACTAGCCTCCTTCAGGCTGTGTTCATGCAGCCAACCCCAGTCCTCTCCCTGGGATCCAACCGAAGCTGGAGCCTCAGCTCCCAGCCCCGCCCGCCCCAGCGGGTGAGCAGACAAACATCTTGGGCTGGTGAGTGCTGCTCGGCACCGAGCCTCTGTGTGGGAATCTCTCCGTTTTTCCCTCTGCGCCCCTATTGCTGTGGGATCCGCGCTGATAGCCGCAGCTCGCGCCCGCCTCTGGAGTTCATTTAGGCGGCGCTCTGAATCCCCTCTCCTTGCGCACCGCGAAACAAAGAGGCAAGAAAAAGTCTCTTGCCTCTTTGGCAGCTGCAGACTTTTTCCCGGACTCCCTCCGGGCTAGCACCGAAGCCCGAGCCTCAGCTCCCAGCCCCCGCCCGCCCCGGCGGGTGAGCAGACAAGCTTCTCGGGCTGGTGAGTGCTGCTCGGCGCCGTGCCTCTGTGTGGGAATCTCTCCGCTTTGCCCTCCGCACCCCTGTGGCTGCGCTCTCCTCCGTGGCTCCGAAGCTTCCCCCCTCCGCCACCCGCAGTCTCCACCCGCGAAGGGGCTTCCTAGTGTGTGGAAACCTTTCCTCCTTCACGGCTCCCTCCCACTGGTGCAGGTCCCGTCCCTATTCTTTTGTCTCTGTTATTTCTTTTTTCTTTTGGCCTACCCAAGTACGTGGGGAGTTTCTTGCCTTTTTGGAAGTCTGACATCTTTTGCCAGCGTTCAGTGGGTGTTCTGTGGGAGCAGTTCCACGTGTAGATGTATTTCTAATGTATCTGTGGGAAGGAAGGTGATCTCCGCGTCTTACTCTTCCGCCATCTTGCCCAGACCCCTTCCTCCCCTAAATTTTTAAGGTGTTTTCTTTCATCCTTCTTCAGCTCACAATCAGACTTTACTGACAACAGCAGAGTTTGTTGCTGTTCTCTCTGGTTAAGGCTTTTTCTCAGTATGAGAGATGAATCCAAGAGGAGGGTAGAGTTTAGAACCTTTACAATAGCAACAGTAATCCCTTCCTACAGGCACTGAGAGACAGAGGTTCTTTGGACTCATCTACTACCCCAGTTTTTCTTGTAAACATCTAATGAAGATCTGTGCAAAAAAAACCCCTGCAACTGAGTGTGACTTTCCCTATTTTCTTGAGCTCCAAGGGGTCCCATACTGTCACTCTAGATCATACACATTCTTTTCTTTAAAACATTAAGTCTATTTTTTCTTATTCACTTACTATCAGCCATGTCTTCCTCCTGTGTTCTGCCACACGTGAGCCAGTCCCTGGCGTCCCTCCCCTCCCCTTGGAGGCATCTGTCTCTCTAACTTTATAGTTTTTCTAGCTGTTTCTCATTTAACGAGTGCGATTTTTTTCCCCAGATTTTTACATTCAATTAATTAATTTATTTTTATTTTTGGCTGTGTTGGGTCTTCGTTTCTGTGCGAGGGCTTTCTCTAGTTGCGGCAAGCGGGGACCACTCTTCATCGCGGTGCGCGGGCCTCTCACTATCGCGGCCTCTCTTGTTGCGGAGCACAGGCTCCAGACACGCAGGCTCAGTAGTTGTGGCTCACGGGCCTAGTTGCTCCGCAGCATGTGGGATCTTCCCAGACCAAGGCTCGAACCCGTGTCCCCTGCATTGGCAGGCAGATTCTCAACCACTGCACCACCAGGGAAGCCCCAGATTTTTACATTCAAAATGGAAGGGAGTTCTTTATTATTTTTAAACTCTTATATATGGTTATAATTGTAAAATACCTAATAGCCTAATTTTGATCATCTTAAAACAAAAATATATAGAATTTTGATGTTTCAAGTTTCCCAGAACTTTTGCTAATACAGCTAAGATACAACAAATCTATATTTCCAAGAGAAGGAGTTATTGTAAGATAAATTTGTTTAAACCTGTTGAAAGGAATTATCTCTAGTCACGATAAATTCTTTTACATGCAAAGAGTTCCAAGAACTAAGATTCTTGTCATTACTTTTCTCATTAACCTATCCTCTCCATGGAAAGAATAAACTGGGCATTCATAGCTCAGTCTGTCCTCTTTCTCTTATGATCTTTGCATCAATACAAATCATAGACTGTCTTCTACTTCTCCATACTACAAATGCGACTAAGCCAGACTACCTACATAGAGACCAGTTCCTTTGCCTGATATTGTTAGTAATTCAGTAGATGTAATTCCTTAACTCCTTGAATTCAGTTATAAGGCCCATTGAACTCCATACTACCTGCAGTTTCTAATCCAATTGCTATCAAAAATAATGATCATATTTTATTCTTCACCTAATCAGCTATTCTTTTTAAATTTTTAAATATTTTTTTTAGAACCTCTCCAGGGAAGGTATAACTGTCTGTGGAATGCCCTGTTGGAGACAGCAATATGTTTTGCATGACTGAAGACATTGTAGAGTAGAAAAACACAAAATATACAGGAGAAGTGGCTTTTTGTGGAGCCTAGCTATGTGGCTTTGGGCCTTACAGTTTAGGATTTGAGTAGAGTTTTGACTTCAATGATTTCTAGTATCTGGCATCTGGACAACAAGTTTTAAGCCTTGAGCTATGTGGTATTTTGAATTTGGTGGTGAGTCCTGTTTATGGAGGTTTTGTTCACAGTTTAATGGCCATGTTTATAAAAGCAAAGAAGTAGGGAAAGGTACTTGAATCTTGGGGAAGGTGTTGAGTTCCTCAGGAATGTCAAAGGCAAATATGTAAAAGGTAAATGCGTTTATGTGAGCATAAGCAAATACGAAAGGAAAGAGGGATGAGTGGCTACTATGGGGGCTGAAAAAACATCTCAAATATGCCACAGGGTACAGGAACCAAAATAAGTGGGCACAAATGATGGGAGAATTCAATTATAAGAGCAGCAGAGGTCATGGGTGACATCTCCAACACTAGCGCTATAGGTGGCCAAGATAGTAGTGTCAATTCCAAGGCCACTTATACAGGCTCAGGCAGTGTCAATTTGCAGGCTGTTGCTAGTTTGCAATACAGGTGCAGGATATCCTAGGAATGGTTGGCTGAAGCAAAGATTTGATTGTAAGGAAATGGATATTTTCAGTCTTTTTAAGCATTTATGTGTGGAACAATTTGTACCTCAGTTAAACTCAAGGCATCTGAGTTTGCTTGTTATATAGAGCACAGGGGAATTTCCAGCTTTAAATTGTTAGAGCTAGGCTTATGTAGACATGACTAAATACACTGAATCAAATTCCATTCTGCATTCAGGGCCATAGAGGATTCTGTGGAGGGATACAGAGACTTGTCCACAAGCTCAAGAATGAAAAATACTCTGAAAATATTACAGTGTAGTTTAAGGTGAGAGCATTATAGTAAGTGGGTATGCAGATACCCTGTGCCCAGAGGGAGTATTACTGAGCAATTTATAGAATTGAAAATAGAGGAAAAAAGTATTTTGAGGAGCACATAACTGAAGTTTGGTTCATACCAGTCTACCCCACCCAATTTCTGCCCACTAACCTGTGGCCTAGGCTTCAGCAACATAGCAGTTTCAGTTCGGAAATCTGCTGAGTATGGTTCTCCAGCTGAAACAAATGTGGGGACCTTGCCTAGGAGGCAGATTTCCTAGAATGGCTGGCTTCTAGATGTGGTAAATGTGTTGTGACAAAATTAAGTTCTTGTTAGGACATTTCCTAATTGATGTTAATGAATGTTAATGAATCCATCATGGATTACAGACAACTGGCACAGGCTTCTTGGTGTTCCAGACTGCCTGGTGTTCCTGGTTTTTGGCTAAAACCAAAAAGTACATTTCTGTACTTGCTCCTTCACTTGTATATGAATAAAACTCAATCTTGGACTTTAGTGATCCTGTATACTGGGTCCTGGAGTGCATAGGATCAGGGTGAATTTGTTTCCCAAATTTAGTGGTATTATGGCTAATGCTTTGATGATCTTGTTTCTTACTCTTTTACTCTCTTTAAAACATGAATGATTCCATTATGTCAATGTATGATAATTTGTTTATCTATTGACCAGTTGGTGGATATTGTTTATATGTATTGCTAAAAACAAGAAACAACATGGATGCATCTTAAAAGGGAAATAAAACAGACACAAGGTCTGTATAACTTATCATTTCATTCGTATAAAATTCTGGAAAGTCTAATGATAGAAAGCAGTTGGGTGGTTGCCAGGGTCCAGGGGTTAACTGAAAAGTGCTGCAAAGGAGATTTTGGAAGTGATAAAAATGTCATATATCATGATTGCTGTGGTGGTTACATGACTGTGCACATTTGAAAAATGCACTAAATTGTACACTTGGAATTTTAAAAATATGGACACATTACAGACTTAATGTTGAACCAATACAATTCAATGCCTCTGTAGAAACTTTACCAGTTACCAGACAAAACAGCATAGGCTGCAATTACAGAAAGAAAATAAGCTTTGAGAAGGAACTTAGAATTCAACAGAAAAATGGAATTGGGGAGAATAATTTTTGACTTAAGTTTAACTTAAATTTTTGGTCTTTAGACTCAAGTAAGAAGGGAAAGAAAAGTATTTTGAACTTAAACATTTTATTATTTTAAAATTCAAGACTAATATTTAATCTTAATTTCTCCCAGAGAATTTGTTAGTCAAAAATGGTATAATAATCAAATTTGACCAGAATACTAATATTTAATTAGGATATTTAAAGTATTATAGTTGGGAAGTTTTTCTTATATCTCATACTCTCTTTGAGAGTTTGGATGAGATTAGAATGAGCTGTTCCTTGAGACTTGGACGGACCTTGGCTGTAAACCACTTGTACACTAACATATTCTAAATACCCAGAATAGGGCTGAGAGCCAATTTTTTGAATAAATGTATTCATCCACCCGATTGAGCTGAAATTTTTTTCCCACACATTTGTATTTTTGATATTATTTGGACATTCTCTAAATTATTTTTATGTTCTCTTTTTTAAATTCTTGTGTGCAATACTTAATTTACCTTTACTCTTCCTACTCAGTAACGAAAATATTGAAGCCTATAAATTTTCCTCTAACTTTGGACATATTTCACAGATTTTGAAAATATGCTTGCCTCATTATAGTTATTATGCCTAAATATGCCACAATTGTGATTTTGCTTTATTCTATGTACTCTGAGTCCCATTATTTTTGTTTAATTACTGGTGATGAAGTTTCTACTATTTCTAATGTTCTTGGATTTGTAGGTGTTTTCTATGTCTTTGCTGTGTTTTTTTTTAACTTAACCACATTAAAATTTTTTAATATGAGGAAATGATGATGACATTAACAGCATTGTAAGACAAGGCTCAGACTAGAAAAAAATCCTTGAAAATATATCCCTGAATAAAAATTAGAACCTATAAATTGTTGACTTTTAAAAAAATTTTCATTGGAGTATAGTGATTTACAATGTTGTGTCACTTTCTGCTGTACAGCAAAGTGAATCAGTTATACATATATCCACTCTTTTTTAGATTCTTTTCCCGTATAGGTCATTACAGAGTATTGAGAAGAGTTCCCTGTCCTATACAGTAGGTCCTTATTAGTTATCTATTTTATGTACAGTAGTGTGTATATGTCAATCCTAATCTCCCAATTTATCCCTCCCCCCACCTTTCCCCCCTGGTATGCTGTGTTCTTAATTTAGATTGAGATGTCTATTTAGAGCTTCTATATAACTTTTTTTGTCTGCTTGACCTATCGGAGGAGAAAAACACATTTTTTGCCCTTTCTTCTTGTATTTCTAGCCTTTTTTATTTTATATATTTTGCTACTATTTATTTTGTACTTAGAATTTAATTTACTTTCTAACATTAACATTGTGGCAACTTCTTTTTTTATTTGCATTTTTTCTAGATCTCACCCATTCTTTTACATTCAAGCCTTGTAAATCACTTGGTTTTAGGCATGTCTCTTTGTAAACAACATACAGTTGAATTTTACAACTCTATGTAGTTGGATTTAATTTTATAAACTGAGTGTGAAGTTATTACATTTATGTATATTGACCTGGCATATAATTTTGGTTTTACTTTGTCATCTTATTTGATTTTCTGTGTTTTTAATGTTTCCTAGCAATTGCCTTTGTTTTCTAGCATGTGCTTATGATCTGTATTATTGTTTCACTTCTGTTTTCTTTTCATAATCTGGAAATTATAGAATGCTTTTCAACCTATTAGCATAATTTTCTTTACATGTTTATATCCATCCTTAATCTATATTCCTTGATTTATCAACCTCAGAAACCAAGCAAAGAGTAGTGACCTTCTTTATAAAAAATAAACAATAAATTACTTACGCCTTCTCCTACCACCCTTTCCAAATCATTTTTTTATGTCTGAGATTTTTGCCTCAGACTTTTTGTAGATAAATTGTAATAAGATTTGGATGAGACAATGAATTTTTCATAAGCTATAATATAACTTCATATCCATAATTATCAAGTTAACACAATTACATGTTTATAACTTGATTTAATGCTACCACTACTTTGATACTGTTATGTTCTGATTTTTATAGTTTTTATTTCTGTTAATTGTTCAGTAGTCTAGAGGGTGATATGAAGTAGGTTTTATTTGGAAATTATATAGATTTTATGCTTTTACAGAAAGGTTGGAAACTTTATTTTCATTAAGACTGTTTGGATGTTTGTTTGACTTCTAGCACTTATTTATTAATAATCTATTGACTATTTCCTTTTAAACACATTTTCAGATGCTGAGTGTACAGCACTGCACAGGAAGTTAAAACCTCAACCCTAACAAAGTTTCTATTGCATTGGGAATGCAATAAACAATTAAATAAATATATAAGATATACACAAATATCCAGTATACTATGTAGGGAATATGAAGGCAATTTTTGGAAACATGGTTAGGACAGGAATCTAGGAGCAAGCAATCTAAAATCAGGAAGGAGAGTGCCTAAGCAGAGGAAACAAAATGCAGACTCTGAATCTTTAAAAATCCTTGCCTTTGCTAGGAATAACATGGAAGCCAGTATGGGTGGAGAATTAAATGACGGAAGAGGCTGCATAAGAGGTTGGAGATGTAGTATTGGGCCAGGTCATTTAGATGAAAGTAGCTTGGATTTTAATATGTGTGCTATAAATCACTGTAGTGTTCTAAAAAAGGGGGATAAGTGATCTGATTTAAGATTTTACGAATTTCTCCAGCTGTTGTCCTATATATAGACTTTGAAGTCACCCAGTGTTACTTAGAAGCCTGAGATCAGTTTGCTTGATAATTTTTTTAAGGTAAATGTCTTATTTCCAGGTTTATTCATTGCCCAAAAAAGTATTTGGTTTTTGTTTGTTTTTCATATGGTGGGTGTATGTGCCTTCATGTATTTTTTTTCCAAAATATATTTTTTCTTTAAAGTTGAATTTAATTGGATCAATGGAATATTTTCCTGTTGGTCAATGCATATGTCAACTATTGCCACAAAAATACTCTGTAAGAGGGCACCAAAAAATTCACCTATTTAAAACAATTATTGATATGTGATCACATGCTGGTAGATTAGCCAGGGGGCTGATTGTTATTGGCTGGGATCAGCTGGAATTGTCTCCAAGATGCAGTTTGGGCCAGTGTCTGCCCCCATGTTTGTTATCTTTTCTGGACCATGAGTGAGTTGGGGATTGGAAGATGGCAGTGAGAGGTATGGACACTAGGGCATAGAGGATCTCCTCATGGGCATGGAAGAGCTCAAGAGAAGCAGGAGGAAACATGTGATGTCTCTTAAGGCTAAGCTTAGTGGTTATATGCTGCCTTTCCTCACATATATGTAGTCAAAGCAAGCCTCATGGTTAAGTCCATCATCAGTGGGGCAGGGATGTAAATTCCACCTCCAGAGGGAAGAACTACAAAGTCATATGAAAAAAGTGTGTTTTGAACACTAGGAGGAATGGGGAATAAGGATCAATATTGCAAGTTGTATTGTCAAATTTCTTTCATTTTTCCCTGCAATAAATGCAAATATTTTTCGTTAATGATTCAAGATTTCCTTTACTTCATTGAAATTTTCTTCTAGTTTTTATTTGAATATGTCCTCTTTCATTGCCTTTGTTCTTCTTTTCAGGTAAATTAGAATATCACTATTTCAGATCACCTTTGTCCCACTTATTGTGTTCTTTATATAAACTGCCTCTCTCTGCCCTTTCCTTTCACATTATACATGATTTCCTTAAGCCTGTCTTCCATGGAACTGATTTGTCTTACTACATTATTGATTCTCCCCTTTCTGCTTCATTTCCAATTTATGGTATCTAATTGTGTTATTTCTCCTCAATTTATTCCCTTAGTTTGCCTGGCTCAATTTTCATCACATTCAACTATCTTATCTTTTTCTTTTTAAGTAGAGTTCCTATTTTTTATAGCTTAGATTATGAATGTAAATCTGTACTAAATTTCTTTTCTGAGTTTTCTTCATTTATTTATTTTTGCATAATATCTATGTTTAGTACTCTTTATTTGCATGTGTCCTTTTGTTTGGATGATGTCCAGTCTACCCAAACAATTCTCGATATTAAATGTTGACATACTGCCTGGCTTTCCCATGAGACCCTTTTCTGTATATGTAGCCTCTTCTTACTCATAGGCAAATCATAACCACGTACCAAAATGTCCTAAAGTTATATTTTGACTAAACTGCTCAGTTGTATATTAAATTGCTCACTTTCCATGTTAATTTTGAGGTCTAATAATCCTAACAAAGTTACTAGGAAAAAATAGATTTTTTATTATGCTTTAAGCCTGCTTCTCCCTCTAGCTACCCATATCATTAAATGCAGCCTTGTCAACCCAGATGTCAGGCATCCTCTTTTAATTTGGATTAAACAGTAGTTTATCTGGCATATACTGTTCTAAGTTTGTAGTAAGAGAATGTGACCATTTCCTAGCATTTTAGCATATATGAAGATTTTTTTAACTTCTTTTTGGTAAATTACATTGTTTTCAGGGATGAAATATTATAATTAGGCTTCCTGCTTTTCAGAAGTTGAACTAGTTTTTAATAGTTATGAGGACAGCTATCGCTCAAAGTAATTCCTTTGGGGAAAAAAGTTTTTCTAAAACTGGAAACAGTTAATTAATGAGGTTTTTTATAAATAATTATTCTAATTTTTCCAGAATTAATACAATTAACTTATTATCAATTTACAAAAAATAAACCTCATCCGTCAAAACCTCATCTCTGCAAAGGATTCACACTGGCTTATCTTTGCCTGCTCCAGCAATGTTACTATGAGGCTGTCAGCTTACATTGGAAAAGGCAAGGTCAAAGTAGCAGATTTCTCATTTAAGAAAACCTACGTAAATAATCAGAGAATCTATGAAATGCTAAAACCTATTTTGCGTATGATGCTTGTATTAGTTTCCTGTGGCTGCTGTTACAAATCAACATAAACTGAAGGCTTACGACAATAGAAATTTACTTTTTTTAACAATTCTGGAGGCCAGGAGTCTGAAATCATCATCTCTGGGCTAATATCAAGGAGTCAGCAGGGCTCTCTCTGGAGGCAGTAGGGGAGAAGCCACTCCTTGCCCCTTTCAGCTTCTGGTGGCTGCTGGCATTCCTTGTTTTGTGGCCACATCACTCCCAACTTCAAGGCCAGCATCTTGAAACCCTTGTCTACTCCATTTCCACTTCACTTCTGTGTGTGTGTGTGTGTGTGTGTGTGTGTCTGCCCGTGTGAGGTGTGTTTTAAATCTCCCTTTACTTCCCTCTTATAAGAATACATGTAAATATATTTAGGGTCCATCCTTATAATTCAGGATGATTTCCCTGTCTCAAGATCCTCAATTAATTACATTTCCAATGACCTTTTAATTTATAGTGTAACGTTTTTAGGTTCCAGGGAATAGGATCTGATATCTGTGGGGAGCCATTTTTCAGCCTACCACAATGCTGCTGCATTTCTCTAATCTACTTTTAACTGAAACAGGTTCTTCTGAAATTCTCCTTCCTTGGGTCCTCTCTTTCTCCCAAATGTTGGCTGCTTTTACTTTTCTGTCTTTTGGGTTTTTAGTCCATTGAAGGGAAACTATCAGCCTGCCTTAAATCTCTCCTTATGAGTACTCTTCTCCATAATACACCACTCACACCTCTTGATGTTGTTATTTATAAATTACTTGTTAATATAAAATAATTTCAAAAAAGTTTTTTTAAACCTGTTTTATTTGATAAAATAATGCAAGCATCTCTTATTTCATATAGAAATAATGTTTATTGTATATGATAGTGTCTATACTTAGCCCATACCAAATTTTATAAACATTTCTATTAATATATTTTTATTCTTATTATGTATTTTTTGTAAATAATTTTTATCCTTCTCCATAATGACATTATGAATGTATCTGTGAAGATGTGTGCATGTGTGTGTGTTTATTTTCAACCTACTCAAATGGGTTTAGAAATAGAGAAGTGTAGCTTGTACCTGATGAGAATTCAAAAAGAAATTTTTTGTTGTTATAAAATTGCCGTCACAAAAAAAGACACTTTCCAAAAACATTCCAGTTGTATTGAGATGTAATTGACAGGTAACATTGTATCAGTCCAAGGTGTACAACATAATGATTTGTTATTAGTATAGATTGTGAAATGATCACCACAATAAGTTTAGTTAACATCAATTACCTCATAAAGTTATAAACATTTTTTCTTGTCATGAGAACTTTTAAGGTCTATGCTCTTAGCAACTTTCAAATATACAGTAAAGTATTACTAACTATAGTCATCATGCTGTACATTACTTCCCCAAACTTATTTATCTTACAATTGGAAGTTTTTACCTTTTTATCAAAAGAAAAAAAAAACCCACATATTCATAGATACAGAGAATAGACTGATGGTTGCCAAAGGTGGAGTTAGGAGGTGGTGGAAATGCATGAAGGTGGTCAAAAAGTAAAAAGCACACTTCTGACATGGAGGGTTTTGTTGATATTATTTTAGAGACATGGCCTGGAATTCTTAAATACATAATATCTGATAATGCTAACTTTTTAGCTTAAATATCAGGGAACTGCTGATATCACAGGATCTGTAGAGCAGGCATGAAAGACCAATAACTTGCACTTTGAGGTAACTTTTAATGTGTGTGTTTTTTAAAATGGTAACACTTATTGGAGTCCAAGTGCATATCATGGAATTAATCACTAATGATAGGGTTTTGCAATAGGGAAACTGAAGAGAGATAATACACTTGCTAAATTTATATAATTCCTTTGTATCAAGTCCATAACTGTCTTTGATTCTTAGGTCCATGCATTTTTATCAGCCTGCACTTGTCTTGTCCAAGTCTATATTTTTTCATTATTTATCACTAGCCTAAAGCAGTGAAGGCACTGAACCCAAGACCACATCTGTGCACTGCTACCTGTTAGCATAATATTAAAATAATCTTTATTTTTTTGGCTGTAATGATGACTGGGTTTTATTAAAAATAATAAATTCCCAACTACTAAATCTGTGAAAAGCAGAAATGGCTCTGCTGGCAACCAGGACAGGATGTTCTCAACCACACATCAATAGTGCTTACGGAATACAAGAAATGCTCCAGCTGGACCAATCCATGAGCTGAACTGAACTCCAGGCCAGACCGCAACACTGCCACACTGCTAACAGGGAGGACTGCTGCTCCCCCAGCCATGACAACTTTCCTCCTGACAGTGTGCAATCAAGAAGTAGCCCCCACTGCCTTAAAAACTTGTCATCATTTCCAGACCAAGTACAAATCCTGTTAGAAACCAATAAGCCCTTCCAAGTCTCTCATTCTAAGTGATGTCCCATGCTTGCTCTGAGGTGTGTTCTCCCTGCTGCAGCAAGCTCACTAAACTTTATCATTATTATTACTGTCTGCTGTTGTGTTTTCTTGGGGCATTTGATCAGTGGGATTTAATAATGATCTGTTAAAAAGTTGAACCATTTTCTTTAAGATATTCTCCACAGCTGTATTTTCATTGTAGTTATCTACCGCCAAAAGTTTTATATCCATTAAATACGCTTGCATAGTCATTAGTGTCATTCATACCTATTCACATATTTCCGCCTTCCTTTTCCTGGTCCTCCTCCATCAAAGCATAGAATACCATTGCATTTGAAGTTAGGCATGTCCCTATTACTTGCTATGGATAATGAACTATGAGTATCAATTCTGCACAGAAACTGCAAAAATTAATCATCCTTTGCCACCTTCTCTTCCTCCTGTCTAGTAGATATTGAAAGCATATATTGAAATGGACCCTCTCTTACTCCACAACCCAGATGAACTACAATGATGAGGGGCAGCACTTTATATATGCAGCATAAATAAAAATAACTGTTAACATGTTTAGCAGCTGGGAAATTCCCTGGCAATCCAGTGGTTAGGATTCCTGGCTTCCACTGCAGGGGGCACGGGTTTGATCCCTGGTCGGAGAACTAAGATCCTGCAAGCCATGTAAGATCCTGCAAGCTGTGTGGCACAGCCAAAAAATAAAAATAAATAAATAAATAAAAATAAATAAATAAAAATAAATAAATAAAAATAATAATAAATAATGTTTAAAAACATGTTTAGCAGCTGGGAATTTTATTTGTTTGAAACCACGACACCACCTAACTTAACCTCACTGATACAATGCACAGTTGAATTTGTGAATGATTTTTGGTTACAATGTTACAACATAAAATTCCTAGACAATTCAGAAATTACGGTTCGTAACTAAATTTCATTTTTATAAAATGACTGGTACCTCTATTTATGTTAAGAATCCTTCCTAATGATTCAGAAACTCATGTATTCGTCAAAGTTTCAAACTGTTTTTAAAATGCATTTTGTTCAATTACTTCTATAATATACCAGAATCATATTTGCTAATAAAGTCTATTTGCAAATTTCAAAATTTTAATTTTCTTTTTACAATTTTTAAATTATTTGTTTGTTTTTAAATTGGAGTTATTTATTTAGTTAGAAGACAGTTTTAATAGAGCAGATAAATTGGGGAAAGAAATCGCTTTAAATATTTGATGCAGCTAAACCTACCAGTGAATAGAGACTCCAAACAATCTTCAGTAGGTGGGCATGTTCATTATGCGTTTTGTCCAGTATCTGAAGGGGAAAGAACTGGGTTTTTCAATATTTTTTTAGTTTTAGAAATGTCCTCCTATGACATTAATGAAACCCTTTATTTATAAGATGCTTTTTGCTGACAAACTGAACCACAAGGTACAAAGAGCCAGCTGGATCCTCTGTGAGAGAGAGGTTGCTCATGGTGAGGCCTCAGGGTCGCAGAAATCAGAACATAGGCTGCCTTTGTCCCCTGTGCTCTTACAGGGCTGGACTCCACTTCCTTGGAAGTACAGGCACTTAATAAAAAATAGGGAACAGCACCAGTTTAAGCCTTCAAATGAGGCGACCTCAGAGAAAAACAGTGACAAAACCAGAGCAAAGTTCACTCTGAGCCCAGGGAACAGGTTCTAAAGCCAGGGATGTTTGCAGATTTATTGTCTAGCCAGCCTTTTACTGCTTCCCCAGACATTCTTCTAGTGACTTCTCTGTTATCTCTGCGTTGATAGACATCTAAAAAAAATTAAATCTCTTCTTGTTCCCGGATTGCAGACCAGTATCTCCAGGAGTAAATTTGTGTTGTGTTTTTTGCTTGTTTTTGTTTGTTTGTTTGTTTCCTTTGTCCAGGATGTTTTAGGAAAGAACCGACTTATCAAATAGAGAATCTATTTGGGCGTGTGGTGCAAATCCTACCAGCCTGAAAACCTGTCTTGCCTCCCAAAACAAGGCACTGTGTGCTCCCTGACCTGGGTTAGCCCCTCAGAGCTATGATTATGTTTAAAAAAAACTTCTTAGTGCCATGACCCATATCTACCTAATACCTAACCTTCCAATCCTGGCATTTCTGATTTTTCATGAAATACGTGTCCAATCTTTTGAGATCTTATTCTCTCTTCTTTTCCCTGTGTTCCAGTCAAATGAATCTCTTTGCCCTTCTTCATACCTCTCTACATTACAGCCTGTGTGCATTTGCTTATGCCTTATATTCTGTTTGACTCACCTCCCCTGTCCTACAAGGTCTAATTCAAATAGTTTCTCTCTGATGACTCAATGTCGTCTTCTCTCCTTTCATAAAAATTTATTTAAGCTAAAAAAAAAATTCAACCATTTTTCTCAACCCCTTGCCGCTGGCAACCACCAATTTGTTCTCTGTATCTTATGTGCTTGATATATATCTATATCATATATATGATACAGATATATATAAATATATGATATAGATGTATATAAATAATTCCACATACAAGAGAGGTTATGCAGTATTTATATTTCTCTGTCTGACTTAGCATAATCCCCTCAAGATCCAACCATGTTGTCATAAATGGCAAGATTTCATTATCTTTTATGGCTAAATAAGATTTCTTTTTTTATAGCCGAATGATATTCCATTGTATACATATATACACCACAATTTCTTTCTCTATTAATCCATTGAAAGATACTTCGGTTGTTTCCATATCTTGGCTATTGTAAATAATGTTGCAATGAACATAGGAGTGCATATATCTTTTTAAATTAGTGTTTTCATCTTTTTCAGATAAATACCCAGAAGTGGAACTGCTGGATAATAAGGTACTTCTATTTTCAGATTTTTGAGAAACTTTCATAGTGTTTTAATTAGTGGCTGCACAAATTTACATTTCAAGCAACAGTGTACAAGGATTCTCTTTTCTCCACATCCTTGCCAGCATTTGATATTGCTTGTCTTTTTTATAACAGCCACATTAACAAATGTGAGATGACACCTCCTTGTGGTTTTGATTGGCATTTCCCTGATGGTTGGTGATTTTGAGCATCTTTTCATGTACCTTTTGGCCATTCGTATGCCTTATTTGGAAAAATGTCTATTCCTCAGACACTCTGCCAATTTCTTAATCAGATTGTTGTTCTGCTGTTGAGTTGTATAAGTTATGTATTTAAGATATTAACCCTTTATCAGATATATGATTTGCAAATATTTTCTCCCATTTGCTAGGTTGCTTTTTTATTCTGTTGCTGGTTTCCTTTGCTGTGCAGAAGCTTTTTAGTTTGATGCAGTCTCACTTGTTTATTTTTGCTTTCATTGCCTTTGCTTTTGGTGTCAGATTCAAAATATTACTGCCAAGACCTATGTCAAGAAGCATACCACCTGAGTTTTCTTCTAGGAGTTTAATGGTTTCAGGCCTTACATTCAAATCTTTAATTCATTTTGGGTTGATTTTTTGTTTTTAATCTTTGAATTTTATCTTATTTATTTGTTTATACAGCAGGTTCTTATTAGTCTTCCATTATATACACATCAGTGTATACATGTCAATCCCAATCTCCCAATTCATCACACCACAACCCCACCCCCCGCTGCTTTCCCCCCCTTGGTGTCCATGCATTTGTTCTCTACATCTGTGTCTCAATTTCTGCCCTGCAAACCGGTTCATCTGTACCATTTTTCTAGGTTCCACATATATGTGTTAATATACGACATTTGTTTTTCTCTTTCTGACTTACTTCACTCTGTATGACAGTCTCTAGATCCATCCATATCTCTACAAATGACCCAATTTCGTTCCTTTTTATGGCTGAGTAATATTCCATTGTATATATATACCACTTCATCTTTATCCATTCGTCTGTCATTGGGCATTTAGGTTGCTTCCCAGACCTGGATATTGTAAATAGTGCTGCAATGAACATTAGGGTGCATGTGTCTTTTTGAATTATAGTTTTCTCAGGGTATATGCCCAATAGTGGGATGGCTGGGTCATATGGTAATTCTATGTTTAGTTTTTAAAGGACCCTCCATACTGTTCTCCATAGTGTCTGTATCAATTTACATTCCCACCAACAGTGCAAGAGGGTACCCTTTTCTCCACACCCTCTCCAGCATTTGTTGTTTGTAGATTTTCTGATGATGCCCATTCTAACTGGTGTGAGGTGATACCTCATTGTAGTTTTGATTTGCATTTCTCTACTAATTAGTGATGCTGAGCAGCTTTTCATGTGCTTCTTGGGCATCTGTATGTCTTCTTTGGAGAAATGTCTATTTAGGTCTTCTGCCCATTTTTGGATTGGGGTGTTTGTTTTTTTAATATTGAGCTGCATGAGCTGTTTATATATTTTGGAGATTAATCCTTTGTCCATTGATTCATTTGCAAATATTTTCTCCCATTCTGAGGGTTGTCTTTTCGTCTTGTTTATGGTTTCCTTTGCTGTGCAAAAGCTTTTAAGTTTCATTAGGTCCCATTTGTTTATTTTTGTTTTTATTTCCATTACTCTAGGAGGTGGATCAAAAAAGATCTTGCTGTGATTTATGTCAAAGTGTGTTCTTCCTATGTTTACCTCTAAGAGTTTGTGTCCGGTCTTACATTTAGGTCTCTAATCCATTCTGAGTTTATTTTTGTGTATGGTGTTAGGGAATGTTAATGGTTTATCAATTTTGTTTATCTTCTCAAAGAACCAGCTTTTAGTTTAATTGATCTTTGCTATTGTTTTCTTTGTTTCTACTTCATTTATTTCTGCTCTGATATTTATGATTTCTTTCCTTCTGCTAACTTTGGGTTTGGTTTTTTCTTCTTCCTCTAGTTCCTTTAGGTGAAAGGTTAGATTGTTTATTTGAGATTTTTCTTGTTTCTTGAGGTAGGCTTGTATAGCTCTAAACTTCCCTCTTAGAACTGCTTTTGCTGCATCCCATAGGTATTGGATCGTCCTGTTTCATTGTCATTTGTCTCTAGGTATTTTTTGATTTCCTCTTTGATTTCTTCCGTGATCTCTTGGTTATTTAGTAACTTATTGTTTAGCCTCCATGTGTTTGTGTTTTTTACGGGTTTTTCCCTGTAATTGATTTCTAATCTCATAGCATTGTGGTCAGAAAAGATGCTTGATATGATTTCAATTTTCTTAAATTAACTGAGGCTTGATTTGTGACCCACGATGTTATCTATCCCGGAAAATGTTCCGCGTGCACTTGAGAAGAAAGTGTAATCTGCTTTTTATGGATGGAATGTCCTATAAATATCAATTAAATCTATCTGGTCTATTGTGTCATTTAAAGCTTGTGTTTCATTCTTAATTTTCTGTCTGGATGATCTGTCCATTGGTGTAAGTGAGGTGTTAAATTCCCCCACTATTACTGTGTTACTGTCGATTTCCTCTTTTATAGCTGTTAGCATTTTCCTTATATATTGATTTGCTCCTGTGTTGGGTGCATATATATTTATAATTGTTATATCTTCTTCTTGGATTGATCCCTTGATCATTATGTAGTGTTCTTCCTTGTCTCTTGTAACTTTCTTTATTTTAAAGTGTATTTAATCTGATGTGAGTATTGCTACTCCAGCTTTCTTTTGATTTCCATTTGCATGGAATAACTTTTTCCATCCCCTCACTTTCAGTCTGTATGTGTCCCTAGATCTGAAGTGGGAATCTTGTAGACAATATATATATGGGTCTTGTTTTTGTATCCATTCAGCAAGCCTGTGTGTTTTGGTTGGAACATTTAATCCATTCACGTTTAAGGTAATTATCTATATGTATGTTCCTATGACCATTTTCTTAATTGTTTTGTGTTTGTTTTTGTAGGTCCTTTCCTTCTCTTGTGTTTCTTGCCTAGAGAAGTTCCTGTAGCATTTGTTGTAGAGCTGGTTTGGTGGTGCTGAATTCTCTTAGCTTTTGCTTGCCTGTAAAGCTTTTGATTTCTCCATCGAATCTGAATGAGATCCTTGCTGGGTAGAGTAATCTTGGTTGTAGTTTGTTCCCTTTCATCACTTTAAGTATATCATTCCACTCCCTTCTGGCTTGTAGAATTTCTGCTGAGAAATCAGCTGTTAACCTTATGGGAGTTCCCTGGTATATTATTTGTCATTTTTCCCTTGCTGCTTTCAATAATTTTTCTTTTTCTTTAATTTTTACCAATTTGAGTACTGTGTGTCTCAGAGTGTTTCTCCTTCGGTTTATCCTGTATGGGACTTGCTGTGCTTCCTAGACTTGGGTGGTTATTTCCTTTCCCATGTTAGGGAAGTTTTCGACTGTAATCTCCTCAAATATTTTCTCGGGTCCTTTCTCTCTCTCTAATCCTTCTGGGACCTCTATAATGTGAAGGTTGTTGCGTTTAATGTTGTCCCAGAGGTCTCTTAGGCTGTCTTCATTTCTTTTCATTCTTTTTTCTTTATTCTCTTCTGAAGCAGTGAATTCCACCATTCTGTCTTGCAGGTCACTTATCCGTACTTCTGCCTCAGTTATTCTGCTATTGATTCCTTCTAGTGTATCTTTTATTTCTGTTATTGTATCGTTCATCTCTGTTTGTTTGTTCTTTAATTCTTCTAGGTCTTTGTTAAACATTTCTTGCATCTTCTCGATCTTTGCCTCCATTCTTTTTCCGAGGTCCTGGATCATCTTCACTATCATTATTCTGAATTCTTTTTCTGGAAGATTGCCTATCTCCATTTCATTTAGTTGTTTCTCTACGATGTTATCTTGTTCCTTCATCTGGTACATAGCCCTCTGCATTTTCATCTTGTCTATCTTTCTGTGAATGTGGTTTTTGTTCCACAGGCTGCAGGACTGTAGTTCTTCTTTCTTCTGCTGTCTGCCCTCTGGTGGATGAGGCTTTCTAAGAGGTTTGTGCAAGTTTCCTGATGCGAGGGACTGGTGCTGGGTAGAGCTAGCTGTTACTCTGGTGGGCAGAGCTCAGTAAAACTTTAATCCACTTGTCTGCTGATGGCTGGGGCTGGGTTCCCTCCCTGTTGGTTCTTTGGCCTGAGGCAACCCAACACTGGAGCCTACCTGGGCTCTTTCATGGGGCTAATGGTGGACTCTGAGATGGCTCATGCCAAAGAGTACTTCCCAGAACGTCTGCTTCCAGTGTCCTTGTCCTCACGCTGAGACACAGGATACCCTGCCTCTGCAGGTGACCCTCCAACACTAGCAGGTAGGTCTGGTTCAGTCTCCTATGGGGTCACTGTTCCTTCTCCTGTATCGCGATGCGCACAGTACTTTGTGTGTGCCCTGCAAGAGTGGAGTCTCTGTTTCCCCAGTCCTGTTGTTGAAGTCCTGCAGTCAAATCCCGCTAGCCTTCAAAGTCTGATTCTCTAGGAATTCCTCCTCCCATCGCTGGATCCCCAGGTTCGGAAGCCTGACTTGGGGCTCAGAACCTTCACTCTAGTGGGTGGACTTCTGTGGTATAAGTGTTCTCCAGTTTGTGAGTCACCCACCCGACCATTATGGGATTTGATTTTATTGTGATTGTGCCCCTCCTACCATCTCATTTTGGCTTCTCCTTTATCTTTGGTTGTGGGGTATCTTTTTTGGTGAGTTCCAGTGTCTTCCTGTCGATGATTGTTCAGCAGTTACCTGTGATTCTGTTGTTCTCGCAAGAGGGAATGAGAACACGTCCTTCTATTCTGCCATCAAATCAGAATTTGCCTTATCATCTGGACCATCCTTGATCAAGGTTTGGGCTGCAGCAATATCCCCTTCCCATTCCAAGTAGACTTTGCTAATCAACCCCTTCATTCTTTTTCCAGACAGATCCTTAGTCGTCTTCCTCTGTCTCATGCTCTTGGTGGGCATTAACAATCTGAGTTAATTTTTGTGAATGGTGTAATATAATGGTCCAGTTTCACTCTTTGGCATGTGTCTCTTCAGTTTTTCCAGCACCATTTATTGAAGAGGCTATCCTTTCAACATTGGATATACTTGGCTCCTTTGCTGTAAATTAGTTGATCATATATGTGTGGGTTTATTTATGAACTCTCTATTCTATTCCACTGATCTATGTATCTGTTTTTATGCCAATACCACACTGTTTTAATTACTATAGCTTTTTAATTCAGTTTTAAATTAGAGAGCATGATGCCTCCAGCTTTGCTTTTATTTCTCTAGATTGATTTGGCTAATCAGAGTCTTTTATGGTTCCATGTAATTTAGTACTACTTTTTCTTTTTCTGTGAAAAATGCCATTGGAATTTTGATAGGGATTACATTGGATCTGTATATTGCCTTAAACAGTGTGACCATTTTAACAATATTGATTCTTCTAATCAATGAACATGGAATATCTTTCCATTTATTTGTGTCTTTTTCAATTTCTTTCATTAATGTCTTATAGTTTTCTATATACAGCTCTTTCACCTCATTTGTTAAATTTATTCCTAGGTATTTTTTCTTTTTTGATGCAAGTGTAAATGGGATTATTTTTGCCAATTTTCCTTCTGAGAGTTCATTATTATTATATAGAAATGCAACAGATTGTTGTATATTGATTTTGTATCTTGCAACTTTACTGAATTTGTTGATTAGTTCTAACAGTTTACTGATGGGGTCTTTAGTCTTTTTTATATATAATATTATGTCATCTGAAAATAGTGACAGATTTACTTCTTCCTTTCCAATTTGGATGCCTTTATTTCTCTCTTTTGCCTAGTTGTTCTGGCTGGGATATCCAATACTATGTTGAATAAAAGTGGTGAGAGTGGGAATCCTTATCTTGTTCTTGATATTAGAGGAAATACTTTCATATTTCACTGTTGAGTATGATGTTAGTTGTGGGCTTGTCATATATTGCTTTTATTATGTTGAGGTATGTTCCCTCTATACCCACTTTGTTGAGAGTTTTTACTATAAATGGATATTGAATTTTGTCAAATGTATTTTATGTATCTATTGAAACGGTCTTATGATTTTTATTCTTCATTTTGTCAATGTGGTATATCACATTTACTGATTTGCAGATGTCAAACCATCCTTGCATTCTTGGAATTAATTCTACTTGATCATGGTGCAGTATCTTTTTATTGAATTGTTGAACATTTTAATTTTAAATTTAAGTTTATTTTAAATTATTATACTTGTAAATTAAGAAGCATATTGATAATTTAAAAATTATTTTTTATACTTCTATTTAGTTCATATAATTATTTAGTTTGAGTGACTGTGTGTGTGCATTTATATTGTGTATAGATTATGGGAATTTATACCTGAATTAATTGATATAGTTGGTGATATTATAGACACAGAGGATAAATTAGTGAAAAATTCAGATGAAGATATCTGTCCTTGTATAGCTTACATTTGTAGTGGAGGAAGACATAAAGAAATAAGTAAATATATGGTAAAATCAAACAATGAAGAGGGGAATAGAAGGCTGGAAGTACTGCAACTTTAAATAGTATCCCCAGGAGTGCAAACCAAAAGGTGACATTTGCATAACAGTCTGAAGGATGTGACTAAGCAAGCAATTGTAATAATTTTTTGTTTTATTCTAAACGTTATGAAGAGGCATTAGCGGATTTTGAAAGAGAGGGATGACATAATCTGCTTTATGCTACAAAAGTATCACATTGACTGCTCAATAGGTAATATTTAAACATACTTGTAGATGATGTATTTACAACTTCATAGTATAAAAATCCTTTGGTCACTTAACCCCAGCATTTAACTTACCTTTTTTCATTAAATTAAACACTTGAGTAACTCATCACATATTTTAATCAATTGTCAAGACTTCCTGGATACAAAATATTTGCAAGAGACATCCTATTTTAAATAGCAATTATACTTGGCTCACTAATCTCTATCACTTTAATAGAATAAGTCACCAGAAAATATTGAATTGATTCATACTATCCCTTGAAATGTTTTTTCCAATTCAGAACATAGTGCTACACTCAGTTTTATTAAGGATATAGAAAAATTGTTCATTTGAATAAAATTTGTGAGGTTTTTGCATAATTATAATTAAAAGCTGTTTAAGCAGGCCAGGATGGGGATAAACACCACAATCTCATGCTGTAGGTATATAAGTTAGATTGTGGAAGGGGAAAAAAGATAGATACAACAGATAAGAATACTATGATGAACCAGGGATAGGGGGTTGAAACTTAAGGTAGAGGGGCCAGGAAAGGCCTTATTTTAAGAGTGACATTTAAATGAAAACCTGGAAAAGTGAGAGAACTGGCCAAGTGGATGTAAGTGAAAAGAGAAATCCAGGCAATGAAAATAATTAATGCCCTCAAGGAAGAGCCTTCCGGAGTGTTGGAGAAACTTCGAGGAAGCCAGTGAATTGGAGGTAAAAATTGAGAGAAGGGAAGTAGGAGCCATAGGAGGCCTGATCATGATTGGATAGTTAATGGGGACAAGTCATCTGGGAACTTACAAGGTTTTGGCTTTTAGTATAAATGGAAAGTCATTAGTGATTTTGGGCAGAAGATTGACAATACTTGGCTTATACCTAGATGGGATCACTGTGGCTTCTCTGTGAAGAACAGGCAAAGCTGAAGATGGTTTGGCTATCATAGCAGAGTATATAAATTTTTAAAATTGAGGTATAATTGACATGTAAATTTGTATAAGATTAAGGTGTACAACATATTGGTTTGGTACATTTATATATTGCAATATGATTACCACCATAGCATTAGCTAACACCTCCATCATGTCCCATAATTATCATTTCTTTTATGTGGTGAGAACCTTTAAGATCTTGTTTCTTAGTAATTTTTAAGTATATAATACAGTATTATTAACTAGAATCATAATGTTGTTTATTAGATCCCCAGAACATATTCATCTTTAACTGCAAGTTTGTATCCTTTAACCAACATCTAAGATTAAACAAATAAATGTCTAGCTTTGACAGCTAAGTCACAAATAGGATTTTGATTGATGCCACTTCAAACTTTTCTCTTCTATTCTGAAAAACAGCTGACAGACTGTTTGAAACCAAAGCCAGTATTTCAGAAGTTGTGTGCTGGTGATCTAAATGACAGATTTAGCCTGTAGATTTATTTTGTTTGGCACATAACTATTTTGAGCCAACATTTAAAAATTGGAAGAATTCATATAAAATATGGTTTTCCAGATTATCTTGAAATGTCAGACACTCTGGTAACATTAGATCCAGCATCAACAACAGGAGCTGGTTAGTACCTGCCTAATTTACACAAAGCCGTAGGCTTTCTGATTTTCCACAGTCCCTACCAGACCTTACTGTAGCTCTAATGACCAAGGCTAATGGTATGTTGCATTACATCATCACCTTTGCCCTGTTGTTTCTCTTATGATATAGAAATATTCTACTATACACATATCTCTCAAAAATGACAAATGATAGGAAGAAAGTGTCCCATCTTGATTTTTATTTTCTTAATTTTTGAGTGTTTGAGTATGCGACTTCTATAGATGTTGTACAAAGTTTAATTATCTGATATAGGAAAATAATTAGATAATACATTCAATTGAGTTATATTTTAATATTGGGAAACAAAAAATTATATTGCCAACAGAGACACATTCTAACATAGCCTCCTTTAAATTCTGAAACTGGTAAAGAGTAAAACTCTTATGAGTCTAAAGGTCTCTTCATTTTACTAGAATTATTGCATTTCATAGCTCATGGCTCTGCCTTAAGTCAAAAATTCATTTGTTTTCCTACTCTGTTTAATTATATACAAATCTTGCTTAAAGTCTAATTTTTGTGTGTGTGTATGCTTAGAAAAAGAAATATCCAGGGAGATTAGTATATTTTTGAAACAACACATTGGTTTGATTTGTTTCTTATAAGTATTATAACTATAACTATTATAGTATTAAATTATCTATAAAAATAAATACATGCATCTACATTTATTTCTATGTACTTAATAATTATGAATTCTGTCCTATCGATGAATTGAAAATAATGGTGAAGAACAACTAGTCACTTAAATAATAGGGGATATTTCTTTGGATTATTTATGTTCCTGAGGGAAACAAAGGCATAACGGCTATTACATATTTAAGAGGCAGATAACTAGCATTCAAATGACTGAAGTATGAAAAAAGAGTTTTATTAAACACAGTATAACAAAGTGATTAGGAACAACAGCCCTGACTCTCAAGTGAGGGAGATGTAGGTTCCAGTCCTGGACCTGGCCCTGAATGTGTGGATGATTAGAGTTTATACTCTCTGTGCCCAATTTTCCTCATTTATGAAATGAAAACAATAGTACCAATCTCAAAGTCTTGTTGTGAGGATTAAATAAAACATTTAGTTAATAGTTAATTATGTCCTTGCTTCAGTATCCTCTTCTATACAGTTCAGTATTAGAATATCTTAAATATTATTTTAGATTTAATTATATTTATTCTTTTAAACAATTTCTGTCATTTGAAATTCCATCAAGTGGTCCTGGATATTGACAAAATAGGAAATAGTAAGTGTGATAGAATGTTTAAAATTTTTACCATAAAAATCTAGACATTTATTTGCAATTTTACATTGAAGCAAAACAATTATATCATTCATTACTGGAGGATTTATTTTTTCCCCATCTGACACAACTACTAAGTGTGGGTCCAGTATCTGAAAATCCAAACTTAAAAATACAGGTCATAGTGCCTTTGTCAGATAGTTCTGGATAGAGTTTTTTGTGAAATGTGAACTCATTTCAATTTTCTATCATATATTAAGTTCAGAATGTTTACATCACTAATGACCTGTATAACACAGAAGGACTTTTAGGGTTCAGGTTATAAAACGGAATGTACAGCATGAATCCCCTACAAATAGCCAAGGTTCAGGTAGCCTGGATTTGTATTTGGCTATGTGACATTAGGAAAATTACTTATTTTCCCTATGCCTAAGTTTTTCTTCAAAGGTAAAATGGTGATATTAGTATAATTTCTTTGGTATATTGTCATATAAAATGAGATAAATTATTGAATTGGTTTGTATAGCTATTGACACAGATTCTGAGTTTAGTAAAATATGGTAATTTTTTATAACTACACAAACACAGAAAACACAAAGGATATATAAGGAGATGGTGTTATGAGTTGAACTGTATTCCCCCCAAATTCATATTTGACATCTTAACCCTCAGAATGTGACTTTATTTGGACATCGAGTAATTGCAGATGTAATTGGTTAAGATGAGGTCATACTGGAATAGAGTGGATCCCTAATCCAATATGGCTGTTGTCCTTATTCAAAGGAGAAATTTAGAAACAGACACACGAACAGGGAGAATGCCCTATGACAATGAAGGTTTGGATGATGCAGCAGAAGCTAAGGAACAACAACCTTGCCAGCAAAACACTAGAAGCTAGGAGAGAGGTTTAGAACTTATTTCTCCTTCACAGCCCTCACAAGGAGGAACTCTGCTTACACCTTAATTTCAGATTTCAAGCCTCTAGAACTCTGAGACAATAGATTTGTGTTGTTTAATCTACACAGTTTGTGGTACTTTATTATGGCGGTCCTAGAAAATTAACACAGATGGTAAATAGTAGTTATCTCTAGAAAGAGAAATGATGAGAAATTTTAATTTTCTAATTTGTTTCATTTTGTTAAACTTTCTAATAATATATAATACTTTTTATAACCAATATATGATCAAAGTTATACATATATCTTCATTTCATAATTTAGAAAATTAATGGTAAAATATACTGATTATACTTCATATAGGACAACCATGTGAATACTATTTTGACAATATTTATACATGAAAGAAAAATTATAACATAAGGCCTTATCTCTTTGATTTGAACTAAAGTGACTTGGAATTGTGTTTTTTAGGACTGAACATATAGCCATGAAGAACTTTGGGAGCTAAGAGACCTCACAAAGAATGACAGTTCAAATTCCACAATAATCATTGTCATGGCTCAAAGCAGGACTTAGTAAAGCAAAATATAAGAGACTTCTTTATTTCATATGCATGCCAAACATACTGGCCTTAAGATGGGCTCATTTTGATTTCTTAAGTATCGGAAAATGTGTGATTAAGAGAGGGGAGAAATCAGGTTTTCCAACACAGGTAAACTTAGCAGAAATTTTGTCTTACTACTGACTCTTAAAAAGTGGCGGGGCTGGGTGGGGGAACCAAAGCTACTGTATGAATGGGAAAGCCAGAAAACAGTGTAACAAGGATATCACAGGAAACTAACATAATATTCTTATTCACACAAAAAATTTTTTTAATCCCTCGATCTAATGGCTTGACACTAGGCAATGTAGCAGACACAGGCATCGCTCCAAACCATATATATTTTTTTTTTCAGATTCTTTTCCATTATAGGTTATTACAGAATATTGAGTAGAGTCCCCTGTGCTATACAGTAGGTACTTGTTGTTTATCTGTTTTGTATATAGTAGTCTATATCTGTTAATCTCAAATTCCAAATTTATCCCTCCCCTCTTTTCCCCTTTGGTAACCATAAGTTTTTTTTCCATGTCACATTTTTCTTTAAGTATATCAATTAAATAATCACATGAACAACTAACATTTTTCTTTTTATAAACTTAGAGAAAATACTCAATAATGGCCATAATCATTAAGCTTTAAATATTATTCATTTTAATATATTTGAAGTTTAACAAATCATCACTGTTCCTATTTTGTGTTTGTACTGTTTAATCATAAAATATTATACAGCTTTCTTCCTTGGAGCTGTTGTTAAGCAACCTTAAAGCTCTTTGGAAGGGTCTCTGGTGGCTTTTACAAGCTCTGTTTTGTTTGTTTGTCTCTTTGGAGAACCTCCAACCAACAGCTGACTTCGCAGCCTTCTATACTGGCTTTGGTTATTCTGAAGGAAATCAATATGGTAAAGGTTACACTACTTGGCCCTCATTTTAGTATTACTTTAAAGCAAAGAAAGGAACTGAGAAATACGATTTAGGATTAAGGTCTCCTTACCAAAGATCTTGTGAGAAAAATCTTTGTTCAATCTCACCATCCAGATACTTCAGTGGTAATTGGAACAAACAGAACTCAAATTTCTACCTTCAGGGCCAGTTTGTATATTCTTCCCACCAGCCTTGCCTCAGCTGCTGAACTGGACAAATTCATGTTATTAACAATGCAACTAATTATGAAATTAAATAGAATTAATATATAAAGTAAAATGATTAATTCAGGGATTATGACTAATCACCATGGGAGGCAGAAAAGAAGATGAAGCTAAGAAAAGGAGAAATTTTAGACCAAAAAACTCCTTTTTGAACAAATGTATTGATTAAAATAGTGGTGTCCTCCTTTATAAGTCTTCATTTTCTGAATTTTAAAAAATTTCCTCAACTGCAAAGTTAAGTACACACTGTTGTAAATGGTGAAATGGTGTGTTACTATTACCTGGAGCTATAACATTTTCCTGACGTTCTCAAAAAAGTCCATCTTGTCCTGGAGCACTTGAAAGCACTAGAATTTCATCTTCTGTCTATTGTATTATGACATGAATCACAGAGGTAGAACATCAATTATAATTAGACAGCACATTTTAGAGCAGAAGTTTGCCACTGTTTGCTTCCATGATGGCAGTGCTATGTCTGCAGGATGACTCAAGTTTGTATATTATTTTACTTTGCAATTACTTTCAGCTTACAGTTCACTAAGAGGAACCAACTACTTTTAAAAGAAATGAAAAAAACAAAGCACCAATCATGGGCTCTTCCCACTGTTGGCATCTGATTACTTAATAATTCAGTGGTCAAGGCTGATTGGTCTGTAACATAGAAAGTCCTCTAGTCATGCTTGTCTCCATGCTAGCCAGCACTCAGGGTTCAGATTACTTCTTTATTGTATTTAGCATTGAGTAAACTGCTTCCAGTTATTTTATTTGTTTTTATCTCCTCATTACCCATAAACCTCGAAGATTAGAAGCACAATGCCTTATTACACACTATATCATTGGAACATCCTTTCTCCCAAAAGGGAAATATTTGCTGTTGTTAAAATGCATCCTCAGGGCTCCATAGTACTAAATATCTCACAGAAAACTCTAAGGTTCTATTGTGTGCAAGATATACTCCCAAGAAAAAAGTATAGAGTGGAGATGATTATTGGTTACTGATTCTTCAGATATTATTTTCATTTCATAAATATATCCAAAAGAAAATAGTCTTTGCATTTTGAAAAAATACATAGTACATTAAAACATATTAAATCAGCATAAGAAATTATTGGTGTATATGAATCAGCCAGAGTGAGAGTTTAATGTTAGACTTAAGTAGTCTCATTTAGCTAGAATATTAATATCATTACAACAAGAATAATAAATTATCTGTTATCTTTAATGACAGGGAAATGTGGTATTGTAGTTAATCAAATGTTTGTATTAATGCTATTGTGCATATCATGGTTTTTTTCAATCCAACAGCATATTAAAATTGTTGTTAAAATCATGCTAAAAAGAAATTAATAGATAATGCGTAAGATAGCATCAAGGTGTTCACATTATCATCATTCTAAATAAATGCTGAATTCTAGTTAATAGGGTTTTGTTGATGAAAGAAAAGTAAAGGAAATAGCTACATGTTCCAGTGCTAAGCACTGAAATTTCAAAACCATGGTTATATCAGCCACTCTCTTAAGGAGTTCAGTGAAAGTCATTTATTCACTCATTTATCAAATGTTTATTGAACATCAAAAATGGGACACTCAGTTGAGTAAGGGCTATAAGTGCAATAGGGCACAAGACATAGTCATGTCCTCAAGAAACAAAAAGTCTAATGGGCAATTTAAGCAGGTAAACAAATAACCTATCATATAAAGGACCCTTCTCACAGCCTGCAATGTCATAGATGCATGGAGCCAGTAAAAGGGAAATTGGAAGAGCATTTCAGGCAGCCTAGACGGTAAGGGCAGTGGACTAGAACAGACGAAGCATAGCCAGAGAAAAACACAAGGTTTTAGAGTTAAAGCAGATTTCAGATTATAAAATGTTGATGTCATAAACTACAAGACGGTTTATGTTCATCTTAAAATATAACATAATTAGCCAAAAATTAGCTGAATGACAGTGGATCAATATCATATTATGGACATTGAGGAAATACTTGCTTCAGGCCTTGTAATATCTCACAAAAAATCCTATAATTTATATAGCAAAAAGAAAAAAAAAAAAGCTGCATTTTTTACCTTTTGTTAGTTCTGATGGTGTAGATGGATAAGGAGGAGATGGCTCCAGCCCCTAATTTCAGACTATAGCTCCTTGAATAGCTTTCTAAAGTAACTACACAGTAATAAGAAATTTACCAAGGGCACTCTAATACAATTTAATTTATTACTAATTTAGAGGCTGTGAGGAAAACATCCTAATAGTAAGACTGAAGGACAGAAATTAGAATGTGGGCTACAGGGCTTATATATATCATTTGGTCTACTTCATTCTACCATTTATTCATAAATTATATATATATATATATATGTATACACATATATGTATATAATTAATGAATATAAATTATATATATATATAAAAGTTGTATACATATATGTATATAAATTATGTATATATGTATTTATATGTATTTATATGTATATAAATTATATACATTATATAGTTTATGAATAAATGATGGAATGTTATATATATACATATATATAAAACTAATGTTCAGTAGTTACTATATGCCAGGTAATTTTGTAGTCACTAGGGACACTGTGGAGTGATGAATAACACAGGCCTGGACATATCTCTGCCATTATGGAATTTACACTCTTTTGGATTATAAGCTTTTTACCATGAGTCTGTTTAGAGTTATCTTAAGTTGTAAAATATATTCAATTTGGGTAAACTTGCCAACTGTATGCGTTGCATGTAAGGTTATGGGGAGATTTCACAGCAAACACAATGAAGGGATAGTCTGCAAAATAGAGTCTGATTGCATATTTTGTTTGTTTTTGACTTTCAAATCATGTTTAACCATGTTGAACCTTCAGCATGTATTTACATTTTGAAATTAGTCATCAACATTCAAGTGTTAGGTTTTATTTAAAATGAGGATTCTTAAATTTTTCTTAAACTGACTGTACTGGGCCCATGTGATCTCATGGAGCCTCTGGACTGTTTCTGGATAGTATCTGTACCTCTAGAGTTGAGGCAGGGAAAGTAGAGCCTCACATGTGAAAAATTCATTTGATATGCCAAAGTTTATGGGGATTTTTTAAGACTTTACTTTTAGGTTCACAGAAAAATTAAGAGGAAGTTACAGGTATTTCTTATACACTCCCTACCCTCACACATGCATAGCTTCCCCCATTAACAACATTACAACCTTTAACCTCCAGAGTGATACATATGTTATAATTTATGAACCTTCATTGAAGGATCATAAAACCCAACGTCCATAGTTTACATTATGGTTCACTCTTGGTGTTGCACATACTATGAGTTTGGATATTTATATATATAATAACATGTATCCATTATTATAGTAACATACAGAGTATTTTCACTCTCCTAAAACCCTCTGGGCTCCACCCATTCATTCATACCTCTCCCTTCCAAATCCCAGAAACCACTGACTTTTTACTGTCTTCATAATTTTGCCTTTTCCTGAAGGTCATCTAATTGGAATCATACAAACTTTTCAAATTGGGTTCTTTCACTTAGTAATATGCATTTAGGTTCCTCCATGTCTTTTCATAGTTTGAGAGCTCATTTCCTTTTAGCACTAAATAATATTCCATTGTCTGGATGTACCACAGTTTATTTATCCAGTCACCTACTGAAGGAAATCTTGGTTTCTTCCACGTTTTGGCAATCATAAATAAAGCTGCTATAAATGTGTGTACAGAATTTTGTATAGACATAAGTTTTCAACTCCTCTGGGTAAACAACAGGGAGCACTAAAAATGATGTATCGTATGGTAAGAGTATCTTTAGTTTTGTAAGAGTCTGCCAAATGTGCTGTCTGTCTTTCGATGTGCCTGTGCTATGTTGTATTCCCACCAGCAATGAACTAAAATTCCTGTTGCTCAGGAATTCCTGTAACAACATTTGGTGTTGTCAGTGTTCCAGATTTTGGCCATTCTAATAAGTGTTTACATGTATCTCGTTATTTTAATTTACATTTCCCTAATGATATATGGTGTGGAACATCTTTTCATATGCTTATTTTCCATTTGTGTATCTCCTTTACTGAAGTATCTGTTAAGAATTTTGGCCCATTTTTTAATTAGGTTGTTTGTTTTCTTCTTGTTGAGTTGTGAGATTTCTTTGTATATTTGGTAACAGTCCTTTATCAGATGTGTCTTTTTAAAGTGTTTTCTACCAGTCTGTGGCTTTTCTCATTCTCTTGGCATTGTCTTTGAAAGAGTAGAAATTTTTAATTTTAATGAGGCCCAGCTTATCAAGTATTTCTTTGTTGGATCATGCCTTTGGTGTTGTATATAAAATGTCACCATCATACTCTAGGTTTTCTCCTATGTTATCTCCTAGGAGTTCTACAGTTTTGTATTTTAAATTTAGGTCTATAATCCATTTTGTGTGAATTTTTTTGAAGGGTGTAAGAACTATCTCTAAATTAATTCTTTTGCATGTGGATGCCCAGTTGTTCCAGTACTATTTGTTGAAAATCTGTTTTTGTTCCATAGTGTTGCCTTGACTCCATTGTCAAAGATCAAAAACTATATTTGTGTGATCGTATTTCTGGGCTCTCTATTCTGTTCTATTGATCTTCATGTCTATTTTTTTTGCCAATACCATACTATTTTAATTACTGTAGCTTTATTGTATGTTTTGAAGTAGAGTTGCTTCAGTCTTCCAGCTTTGTTCTTCTCCTTCAATATTTTTTATATTTTCATAAATGTTATTCTTTTTTACAGTATTATTCACTATTAACTATTATTAACTATAGTTTCCATGCTATATGTTACATCCTCATGACTTATTTATTTTATAACTGGAAGTTTATATCGTTTGACTTCCTTCACTCATTTTTGCCCAACTCCCACCACCCACCTCTGGTAACCACCAGTCTATTCTCTGCATCTATGAGCTTGTTTTTTTTTTTTTTACTTTTGGATTCCACATATAAGTTAGATCATACAGGATTTGTCTTTTTCCGTGTGACTTATTTCTCTTAGCATAATGCTCTCAAGTTCCATTTGAGTAGTTGTTGCAAATGGCAAGATTTCATTATTTTTTATGGTTGAATATATATATATATGTATATGCACACATATATGTAAAATATCACGATTTTTTTATCCATTCATCCATTGATGGACAGATGGATATTTACATTGTCTCTTTATCTTGACTATTGAAAATAATGTTACAATGAACATGGGGGTGCATATATCTGTGTGAGTTAGTGTTTTCCTTTTCTTTGGCTAAATACCCAGAAGTGGAATTTCTGGATCATATGGTAGTTCTGTTTTTAACTTCTTGAATAAATTCCATACTGTTTTCCACAGTGACTACACCAATTTATATTTCCACCAACAGTGCATAAGGGTTCCCTTTTCTCTACATCTTTGCCAACATTTGTTATTACTTGTCTTTTTGATAATAGTTATTCTAACAGGTGTAAGTTGATAATTCATTGCAGTTTTAATTTGCATTTCTCTGAAGATTAGTGACACTGAGCACCTTTTTACATACCTGTTGGTCATCTGTATGTCTTCTTTGGAAAAATGTCTATTTAAATGTACCTAAATAGAAGATCAGTTTAGACTTTCTGCCCATTTTTTAATTGGATTGTTTTTCTGCTGTTGAGTTGTATAAGTTCTTTATATATATTGGACGTTAATCCCTTATCAGATATATAAATTGCCAATATTTTCTCCCATTCATTAGGTTACAATTTTCATTTTATTAATGGTTTCCTTTGCTATGCAGAAGCTTTCAAGTTTGATATAGTCCCACCTGTTTACTTTTCTTTTGTTGCCTTTGCTTTTGGTGTAACATCCAAAATTGTTCATGAAGACCAGTGTCAAGGAAGTTACTGCCTATGTTTTCTTCTAGGAGTTTTATACTTTCAGGTTTTATATTTAAGTCTTTAATACATTTTGAGTTAAATTGTTGTGTACGTTGTAATATAGTGTTATAATTTCTTTCTTTTGCATGTGACTGTCCAGTTTTTCCAGCACCATTTATTGAAGAGACTGTCTTTTCCTCATTGTATATTCTTGGCTCTCTTGTCATAAATAAGTTGACCATATATGTTAGGTTTATTTCTGGGCTCTCTATTCTGTTCCATTGATCTATGTGTCTGCTTTTATGCCAATACCATAGTGTTTTAATTAGTATAACTTTGTAATATATTTTGAAATCAGGGAGTGTAATGCCTCCAGCTTTGTTCTTCTTTCTTCAGATACCTTTAGATATTTGGGTTTGTTTGTGGTTCCATACAAATTTTAGGACCGTTTGTTTAATTTCTGTGAAAAGTGCCATTGAAATTTTGGTAGAGATTGCATTGAATCTTTAGATTGCTTTGAGTAGTATGAACATTATAACACTATTAATTTTTCTGATCCATGAGCATAGACTATGTTTCCATTTATTTGTGTATTCTTCAATATTGAGTTGAGTATTCTGGGTCTTTTACTGCTGCATATAAATTTTAGAATTAGTTTGTAGGTATCCACAAAATAATTTGCTTGGATTTTGGTTGAGATTGCATTGAATTTGTGGATCAAGTGGAGAGGAACTGACATCTTAACAGTATTGAGTCTTTTTAACCATGAACATGGATTATCTTTCCATTTATTTAATTTTTCATCAAAGTTGTATAGTTTTTCTCATAGAGGTATTGTACATACCTCTTTTAGATTTATACCTAAGTTTTTCATTTTAGGGGGGGTGCTAATTTAAATGACATAGTGGGGTTTTTTTCATATTTCATTTTCTAATTGCTGGTATATGGAAATGTGATTGGCTTTGGTATATTAGCCTTGTATCCTGAAAACTTGCTGTAATCCCTTATTAGTTCTAGGAAGGTTTTCATTGATTCTTTTGGATTTTCTAAGTAGATGATCATGTCATCTGTGAACAAAGACATTTTCATTTCTTCCCAATCTGTATACTTCTTGTTTTCTTTTCTTGTCTTATTGCATTAGCTGGAACTTCCAGTACAGTGTTGAAAACGAGTAGTGAGAGAGGACATCCTTGCTTTGTTCATGATTTAGTGGGAAAGCTTCAAGGTTTTCACCACTAAGTATGATATTAGCTGTAGGTTTCTGTAAGTATTCTTCAAGTTGAGGAAGTTCTCATCTATTCGTAATCTACTGAGAGTTTTTATCATAAACATGTGTTGAATTTTGTCAAATGCTTTTCTTATTGCATCTATCGATAAGATCATTTGATTTCTTTTTAGTCTCTTTATATGATGGGTTACATTAGTTGATTTTTGAAATTTGAACCAGCCTTGCATATAGGATAAATCAAACTTGGTTGTGGTATATAATTCTTTTCATATATTGTTGGATTTGATTTGCTAATATTTTGTTGAGCATTTTTACATCCATGTTCATGAGAGATATCAGTCTGTAGTTTTCTTTTCTTGTAATGTCTTTGTCAGGTTTTGGTATTAGGATAATGCTGGCCTCATAGAATGAGTTAAGAAATATTCCCTCTGCTTTTATCCTCTGAAAAACATTGTTGTTTTTTTTTTTTGTCTTAAATGTTTTATAGAATTTACCAGTGGATACATCTGGGCCTGGTGTTTCTGTTTTGGAGGGTTATCTGTGATGATTCAATTTCTTTAATAGATATAGGCTTATTTTATTGTATTTTCTTCTTGTGTTAGTTTGTGTCCTGTGCAGCTTGGGTCTTTCAAATAATTAGTCCATTTCAACAAGGTTCTTAAATTTGTGTGTATAGAGTTGTTCATAGTATTCTTTTATTAATCTTTTAATGCCCATAGGCTCTGTTGTAATGTTCACTCTTTCATTTCTGATATTAGTAATTTGTATCCTCTCTTTTTCTTAGATAGCCTGGCTAGAGGCTTATCAGTGTCATTGAAGTTTTCAAGGAATCAGCTTTTGCATTTGTTGATTTTCTCTATTGATTTAGCATTTTCAAATTAATTGATTGTTGCTCTAATTATTATTTCTTTTTTTCTTTTCACTTTGGATTCAATTTGTTGCTCTTTGTCTAGTTTCCTAAGGTAGGCACTTAGATTATTGATTTGAAATCTGTCTTCTTTTCTAATATATTCATTCCATGCTATGGATTTACCTTTAATATGCTTTTCCTGCCGTAGTTTATGTTTTAACATCATGCATATTTTATCTTTCACTCCATATTATACCTTTTAATGTAAACATTATCTAGTAAAATTAATACAGCAATTAATACAGCATTCTTATTTTGTGGCCTTCAATGTTGCTAGCATGTCTTATGCTGCATAACTCTAAGGATATAAACACCTCAGGTAAGAAATAAACTGGTAAATTAATAGTTTTCAAAGCAAACAGTTGTGGTTGGAAATATGGCCTGGGAGGCAGGACCTTTTCCTCAGACTACCAGAAATTCTCTTGCCTCTTAACAATTACTTGTTATTCTAATACTGTTTCTAAACTATTTCTAGTGTCCAAGTAAATGATAGAGCCAATTGTCCAGCAAGTTAACAGAACTGAAAGAAACATTTGTTACATCATATTAAGCTCAGACTTAAAAGGCTGTACATAGAACATTTTATATATTCTGTATATCCAATGTTCTTGATGCTATGTAGTCTATGGCAGTAGCAGGTAATGGTACAATAACAATATTGAAAAATTCCAAATTGAACCTTCTTGTGGGAACACATTTGTTAAGAAGGCTTTCTTAGAAAAGATCTATTGCTAATAAATGGTTTTAAGTTAGCCTGAAAATGTGTTTGTTTTCCTTATAATATTGATAGTTTTCCTAAGTACATGATTTTATATTGACAAATATTTTCTCTTGTCACTTTGATGTTATCAAAGTAATATTTTCTTTGTTGTTAAAAAAGTTCTGTCTAATTCTTCATATACAATCTGTCTTTTCTATGTGGATGCTTTTAGATCTTGTCTTTGTCTCTGATGTTCTTTAGAAATGAATTTCTTTGTCCTACTTGGAATATGATGTCCTTCATGAAATGGAGGACTTATATTTTTCATCAATATTGGAAAATTTTCACTGCATTTTTAAATATAACCTCTCCATTGTTTTCTTTATTCTTTTCTGGAACTCAGATCAGATGTCTCATACACCTTCTTATATTACTGACTATGCATCTTATCTCGGTTTCCTATTTTTATCTTCCTTTGGGCTGAATCATAATTTAAGACCAATCCAGTAAGTGTTTCTACACTTGTTTCTAATCTACTTTTTAAACTATCCTAAGATTGTATTTTATTTTGTTTTTTTTCTTTTGGGTGGCAACACCTTTAATTACCAGAAGTTTAATCAGTTTACTTCTAAATAAATCTAAGTGTGCAGTAATATTCTGAATTTTTGTCACCTCTTTTTCTCACTCATTTAAAAATTTTGGATGCATGCATTTTTTTTAAAAACCTCCTACGTAATTATTTTATAATCTGCATATAATACCTCCAATCTTGGATTATTTGGATATAAATTTATTGTGTACTGTTCTGGCTAACTCATGTTTATGGTAGATAGTCTTCTCATGGCACTTGTTACTGTGTTTTATTATAAATTCAGATTTATTGGTATTTAATCTATATGTATTACTGGGCATCTGTGTAGAAAGATGCCTTCCTATTAGGGTCCAAGAACAAGAATCCTATTCTCTGTGGAGTCATTCATCTCTACATACTTATGTTTCTAGAATTATGAAGAAATGAGAAAAGTTATACCTTCTGTATTCAATACCACTCTAGTTTTAGCTCCTGTCTTTTTTATTCTGTTTTGTTATTTTTAGTTAACTTCCTTATTTTTTGTGAGTTCAAAATGTTTGCTATAATTTTTCTAGCAATTATATATTTTTATTGACTTTATGTTCCAGAATATCTTATACTATGACATTTACAGGAGTAGTTTTCAGTCATACTGATAATTTTCCTCAAAATTTGTGCTTTTTAATTCTTACATACAGAAATATATAAAACAGAAATACTAACTCAAAAGTTAAATTTGATTAACTTAATCAAATTAATACTCCCTTTTTATTTAATACAATGTTGATATTAATACCTAATCAAGTATTAGGAATCAAAAATTAATTTTTAATTAAATATTAAAAATCAGTATAAGATTTCTATTATTGACATTCATGGACAAGTTTTAATGCTGCGCTGACATTTTTACATAGTTGCAAGTATTTTCATATACACATTTGCAACAAAATAAGCTATCTTTCTAAATTTGTACAAACTGATTCATTTAGACAATAAAATCTCCAATGAGATATGAATGTGTATCAAGATGTTCCTTAAGTGACTACATTAGGCCAGCAACAGTGTAATATAGAAAGATAAGCAGTAAGGAAATGCTACATGGTAGCAATGAACAGATTATTATTTATTTCCTGAATGCTTAGACAAGCTAGAAGGATCCTAACCTAGTTCCTAGTTAAATTAATCAGATGCAAGCATGGCAAAACCCTCACTATTGGCACATCTTTGTAATTTATATGAAAGTCTCAAGTTTAAATTGTACCTTATAAGAAGGACAGAAAAACAAGTTTTTTCAGGCACATATCTATGCCCATGAAGAAAGAAATATTCAAAGGATGTATTTAAATTCTGAAAGATTGTCAGATGGAAATTCTTTTGAGCTGTTTTTCTATTTTTAAATAGAATTTTTAAAATTCCCCCAATAAGCATTCCTTCTAATATAGCTAGATTCTTCTCTGTATTTTTTCATTAAATATATTATGTAACATTTTGAGAACACATTCTTACAAAATGTTCTTAAATATAATGTGAATGTATTCTGAGCAGTAAACATGTAAGGCATTCTCCCAATTTTCTTCATTTGTTGATATAATATTAAGAGTTTGAGACATAATTCAATGCCAAAAAATGATACTGTACTATAAGTGTAACATTAATTCATAAGTGATGATTAACAATAAGTAATAGTGAATAGAAAAGTGTTCAAAAAATGTTTATTGTCATCTTGAGTGTCACTAAAACTTATCCTAAATGAGTTATTCATACTTGACTTTTTTCAAAAAGTTTATAGTTCATGGAACTCATTAGCAGAGACAAGGCAGATTAAAATTTAAGTGTCATGGTGAGTTATCTCAGGACCTGAAAAGAAGTAGTATAACTCCAAGTTAACAACACATAATGGGGTATACACACAAATTTTGTATTGATGTGATTTATAGGTCCTTTCCTCTCTAATTGTATGTCATATCCTAAAATTCCTGTATTGTTCCCAAACATATGATCTTCTTCTGATAAAGATATCCTCAGACAATCTTAGTTTCTCATGTATGTGTATATGTGTGCGTAAAAGAAAGAAATAATCATGCATGTCATTAAAATGCTTGTAAGGAATTAAATAAATTACCCTGAAATAATAGATGGCTTGTTAACACTTTATGTTCTGCGTGTTTGGAGATTGTTAGATACCACTAAAAAGAAAAATCATATGAAGTGCACAAATATTTTCATAATTTGAAATATTCAATTTTACTCAATGCCAATCTTTAATCCTAGAAAAGTTGAGACTAGCATACAACCTGCTCATATTACTAATAATTTTTAATTTTAAATGAAATATAGACAAAAGAATGGTTAAAAATTTATAAAGTTGCTGACGCTTGTAGATAATACATGCATGTGGAAACTCAGGCCTCAACAAAGTCACATAGAAAACAAACTCAGTTGTACTGAACTATAGTACATATATATTCAAGTAATAAATATGTCACTACTACAAATCAATAAATTTTGAATCTGTGGCAATTCAGACAACATAAATTAATAGATATCATATAGTAAATATCTCCACAGTGGATTTTTTTAAACAAGAAATCTAAAGTTTTCATAAATGTTGAGTGTTAGGAGCCATGTATTTAGTTAAGTGTTTAATATGAATTGTCTCGTTTACTTCTCAGAAGTCCACATGGTAATATTTATAATATCCCCATTTTTCGCAAAAGGGAAATGAGGAAGCTGGTCTGACACTGTTCTCCCAATATTTAAGATTTTACCTAATAGAAAGCAACACAGCATGGTGATAAAAAGCAAGAATGCCACAACTTGAATATGTAGCTTTTATTTCATATGTGAAAGAAAGAAATACTCTAAACTTGTCTATTTCATTTTTCTCATATGGAAAATGGGAACATAGCCAATATCTGTTTGCATTCTTTTGATAATTAAATATTAGCACGTGTGAAGAACTCTGTGACACACTGCCCACTCATCAAATGAGAGCTATTATATTAATTTCACAAAGTTTTGGGGTAATCTATTTCTGCTGTATGTCCTTTCCACTTATTATTGCTTATGATCCTTTGTGTTTGTTTCGTTTCTATGGTTGTGCTTTTTTTAAATAGCAGTCTCAGTTAGGTAGTGCTTTACTGGTAGAAATGATCTGCACTCACCTTGAAAGCATGCCCCTCGGTAGAGATCTGCGTTCCTTCTGACACACGCTCTAATGGAGGCATTTCTTGCAATTACAGAGCCTACATTTCTTGTACAATAAATTTATATCCCAACCTAGCAGTGTTTGTGCTGATGATTTTCATGAGTGACTCTTTTTCCACGTAGAGCATTGAATGAGACATAGATGTATCCTTGCCTCTTGCCATGATAAATATGTTTTATTCTACTCTACAATTTCTAACAAAAGATGGAATCTTTTCAGAGTTTTATATTTAAGCCAGGTTCTCAGTTATCTGTTTATTTTTCAGTACCAAGATGTGCCTTCCTTTTCCCCAGACCTTTCGATGTAAGTTTCTTGGTTACAAGGATTGATAAATGCCCCCCGGGCAGCTGAGTATCAATACAAGCTTACTTGTCTAGTTTCACACTTACTCTTTATGTTTTGACCTTTGGGTATTTACTTAACTTTCTTAAAGTCTCAGCTATATATTTAAAACAATTTTTACGCATATTTTATCAAGCATTTCAACGTGTGGTGGGAGACATTTTAGACAAATATTGCAAGTAAGAGCAATTATGATCGAATTTTTCTTTTAAAACAATGTTTCAGACTGGTATACAAAAGTGACTGGACAAGAGTAAAGATAACGTGACTAATCTGAAAGCTTTTGCAGTAGTCTTAATAAGAGAGAAGAATGACTTTGACTGGTTTTTCAACAACAATGACTAAATGTGGTCAAATCAGGAATACATTTGGAAGTAGAGCCTAATAGGATTTATTGAAAGATTAGATGTGGGTTGTGGAAATCATAGGAAAAAAAGCGATTTCTAAGAGTTAAACCTGAAAAACAAGGAAGATGGAAGTGTATTTTAATTACCCAGGGAAAAATGAGAGCATTACACAAAAATCTCTAATAGTGAGGCTAGAGATACACTAAAGATTTGCTGTAGAACTGGTCAGATTTGATGACAGAAGAGTGAAGTGTGTAGCACAGAGAGGGAGGTGATTTATACGTGGAGTCCTCAGTTGATGAAGTTTCCAATAATTAAGATAATTAAAGTGGCAATAGGAGAAGATTTGCAGAGAGTGCTGACACAAATTCAGTTCTAGGCATGATGAGTTTGAGATGCTTATGGGACAATCATGTGGATATTTTCAGATCAATTTTTTAAAAACAGGATTGCATCCTCAGGGTAAAGTTCTGAGCCAGAGAGAGAGATTTTGAAGGCATATTTACACTAATTATCTAAGGTTCTGAGACATAATAATATGTGAACTTTCTGGAACTTATTGGATACATTTTACAAAGTCAGTAGTATTTATGAAAGAAGTAAATACATTTATATCATAATATTGGTGAGATTCCAAGTCTCTCTTCACATTCTGGATTTATTTTACCTGTAATATAGCTTCTATTTATAACTTCTATGCTTTACAATAATGAATTCCATTAATATGTATTTGAATTTTAAACCTTGACTTCAAACACTATTCTCCTGTGGCAAATAAACTGATTAAAATTAAGACCCAGAAAATTCTTTTATTAATCTGTTGTTTAGATGCTTACGTTCAGTTTCTTGTATTATATATAACTTTGCTTCCAAGCTGAAATCTGCAAACTACTATAGCACCATACTGAACTTTGGCCAAAACACAGGAATTTATTTTAATGATCCCCATATTTTCAGATTCTTCACTTGAAGTATAGGGCACTGTCTAGAGAACAGAATCAATAAACCTTGAAGAATGCATATGGAACATTATTTAAACTAAGAGCTGCAGGGAAGCTAGCAGACGCTAAGGAGCACTGAGGGTGAGCTGCAGAAGTCTGCTAGGGACGACAGGCACATGAATGAAACATGCATCCACAGGATGGTAACTGTGGTATAATGAGAAGAGTGAGAGGAGAAAGAGCAGGGAAACTCATTACCTGACAGAACAGTAAGAGCCCTATGTAAGTGCATGTCTACAAAATGATATAGTCATCCATTCAATTAACAAAATGATTGGGCTTCCTGGTGCTGTGCTTGGTTGTAGGGGTACAGAATGGAATAAGATTTTGGAAGGAATACTGATCATTGTGATATTGTTTATATACTCTAAGTGGCATTCAGTGGTGTCCTGGGAAGCCATAGAAAGAACATTTGATGCCAATCAGTGGGTTAGAAAAGGTATCCATCCCACCAGGAGTTTAACCTTTCAAGGATATGTTGGAGTTAGTTAGAAGTGGAGAGTTAGTTCAAAGCAGAAAGAAGGCACATGCAAAGGTATGTAGGCAAGAAACAATGAATGTCCTTGGGATATGGCTTCTCCAGTGTGTCTGTGATACAGATCAGAGAGGATTCAAAAGAGATGAGGCTGGAAGGGTTTTAAAGGGCTGAGATATAAATGAGCGTGTGTGCTATGCTCAGGAGTCTGCATCTTAATTTGAAGATGATGGAGAGGCACTGAATTCTTTGAAGCACAAGAATGAAGTGAAGAAATATGCACTTTGATAGCAGGGTGAAGGATGTCATGGAGGGAGGAAAAATCCATGTTGGACTTCATAAACGACACTAGTATTTAAGAAGCAGTGGTAAGAAATGAGGTGTAGGGAGAATTTGCAAATAAGAAACCAGTTGTTAAACATTAGAATCCCTAAAGTCTCAAGAGGGAGGAGATATGAGGATATATGTATATGTATAGCTGATTCACTTTGTTATAAAGCAGAAACTAACACACCACTGTGAAGCAATTACACTTTAATAAAGATGTTAAAAAAAAAATCCCTAAAGTCTTTGAAATTCATTCACAGGTGCTTTATATGAAGATGTTTTTTCTAAGAAAATGAATGAAGATTATCTATAAAAATCAATAAAGTAACAAAGAACAATTAAATATAAAAATCAGGTGCAATCTTTGGTTACCTTATTCAATGCTTAGCTATAGCAACAAATGTCTAATGGAAATTAACTTTCCAGAAGTGTTATCTATCTGTTCTATATATGTCTGTTCCTCTGTTAACTGCTTGAAAGAGAAATGCCAGTATATAACGTTTCAATGACTAACAGGATTAATACATTCCCAAACCTAACTTTAAACATGTAGAAAACTTAAAGTTTTCAGAATCACTTAATATTTACCTTTAATTCCTCAGGAAACTTTTAAGATACGTGGCATGCTCACTAGCTTTCAAACTATTACATGATAATAGTGACTATTACAAAGTAATCAATATAAAGTCAGGAATATTTTGTCTTTATTCCCTTCACTGTTATTATTTTTGTATGACCAGTAGTAAGCAAAGTTTCTTGTTCTGCCCTTAGCCACTATATTAATTATCAGAATGACTTTGATTAAATTAAATATTTTATTCATTCATCTATTCAATTATTACATTAATAAATATTTCTTGAGGGTTTTAGTGATGTGAGTTACTGAGCTAGGAATCAGGGATATGAAGACAAATAACCTAAATAACTAAGTGGATACTGTGTATAAAATAGATAACTAATGAGAACCTGCTGTATAGCACAGGAAACTCTACTCGGTGCTCTGTGGTGATCTAAATGGGAAGGAAACCCAGAAAAGAGGGGATATATGTATATGTATGGTAGATTCACTTTGCTGTACAGCAGAAACTGACACAGCAGTGTAAAGCAACTAAACTCCAATAAATAAATAAAAAGAACTAAGTGGATAATTAGTCACAGAGAGGGCCTATAAGAAACTTATAATAAAATGCAGTTAGTGCAATGATGTAGTATAAATACATATAAGAATAAAAAGCCACAAAAAGCTTTATGTTAACCTGTTTGATAGGTAGGATAATAGTCAGCAAATGCTTTCTGGATGAGGTTAGTGTGCCTATACTGAACCAAAATAAGCATATGAGTTAAATAGGTAAAAATGCAGTGAAAAGAATATCCCATGAAATGTTTACTAGAATTTATGATGTAGACAGTTGGGAAACCTTATCCTTTTCAAAAGAGCAATCATATATATGCTTTACTTTTACCATTCTAGTGGCAGTGTGAAGGATGCATTTGAAGGTAACAAAAATAAAGCCAAAAAAGTTATGACAGTCCTATAGGCATCCAAACTAGAGAGAATGATAAGTTCTACTGGGAGTAGCAAAGAAGGTACAAATTCTAGGGATGCAAAATTGGTCAAATCTAAAAAATGTGAAGGTGGTTCAACATAGCAACACTGGAAACTAGTTACATGAGGTTTAAGAATAGGGTTAGAGGAGTAATGGAATGAAAGAGCTGGAAGTAAAAATGATAATTATGAACAATTATTTGCCAATATATTTTAAATTTATTTATTTTTGGCTGCGTTGGGTCTTCGTTGTTGCGCGTGGGCTTTCTCCAGTTGCAGTGAGCGGGGGCTACTCTTCATTGCAGTGTGGGGGCTTCTCATTACGGTGGCTTCTCTTGTTGCGGAGCATGGGCTCTAGGCGCACGGGCTTCAGTAGTTGCAACACGCAGACTCAGTAGTTGTGGCTCACGGGCTCTAGAGTGCAGGCTCAGTAGTTGTGGCGCACGGGCTTAGCTGCTCTGCAGCACGTGGGATCTTCCTGGACCAGAGCTTGAAGACGTGTCCCCTGCATTGGCAAGCGGATTCTTACTGTGCCACCAGGGAAGTCATGCCAATATATTTAAATACTTGGTGAAATGGGCACATTCCTAGGAAAATGCCAGAACAAAAATGATACAAGAGGAATTTGACTAGCTATATATCAATTTTAGAATCTGAGTCTGTAATTTTAAAATCTTTCCACAAATGAACCTCTACATCTATGTGGTTTCACCTATAAATTTTAACAAATGTTTAAGTGATAAATTCTGCTAATCTTACAAACATCTCCTAGGGAATAAAAAAATCAGAACATTCCACAACTCATTTAATGAGGCTCACATAACCTTGATACCTAAACCAGATAAGGATATTATAAGAAAATTATACACCAATATCATTCATGAACATAGATGCAAAAATCCTAAACACTATATTAGCAACACAAATCCAGGGTTATATAAAAAGAATAGTAAACATAATCACTAATCATTTAAAATATTAATAAATTCACTTCCTAAATTTGAGAATTGTCATCTGTATACATAATTAAGAGAGTGAAAATGCAATTTGTTCAATTTTAGAAGGTATTTTCAACTCATATAACCTATAAAAGTCCTATATCTAACTTATATGAAGTATTAAAGAAATAAAAAATCAAGAACCCAATTTTAAGAAGGCTGGAGACATCAAGAATCAGTTCATAACTAAATGATTCTAATTAGCTTATAAATATGGAAAGGTGCTCAATTCTTATGTAATCACAGAAATGCCAACATGTACTCAACAGAATGGCCAATATTAAAAAAAAGAAGAAGAAAAGAAAGAAAAGAAAAATTCTAACAAACTGTTGGAGAAAATATAGAACAGTGGGAGCCCCCATATACTATTTGAAAGAATATAAATTGTTAAAATTTCCTGTTAAAAATTATTTGGCATTATCTACTAATATTGAACCTGCAAATACTCCATGAGACAACAATTCCACTTCTAGGTACATACCTAACTGACATTCATGTGTATGCACTCCAAGATTCTTAGAGCTGAATATTCATGGGAATGCTATAATAGACCATAAACTGAAAACAACTCAAATATCCACCAACGGTTGATAAGATAGATTGCTGTAAATGAATACAATGGAATACTATACAGCAATGAAAACAAAAGAATTATAAGCATTAACAGTTAATACATATTTAGTGAGCAAAAGAAGCCAGACAGAAAATAATACATGCTGGATGATTATGTTTATATTAGCTCCAAAATGCTGGCCAAATTAAGCTGTAGTTTTTAGTGTGGTACTTAGGTGTGTGAGGAAGTTATTGACATAAAATTAAGATAATATTTATCTCTGGGGGAGAGGAGGAAGGATGTAGAAATCAAGAGTGTTAATGAAATGTCTTTGGGGGAGGTAGCAATATTCTTTTTTCTTTAGATCACTGAGCTGTACATTTTCTCTGTGCTACATTTTATAATGAAAAACATTGAAAGCTACTGTGGAAAGATAAATTCTTGTTGGTTTAGTTCTATTTATTTCAAATAGCTTAATCCTACTCAAAATGACCCTAAGTATAGAGTTAAGTAACTTGGCTGCTCTGATGATGGAAAAGACTGATACTGATAGTTACTTTATGGTTTTATTATGAGAGGTAAATGAGAAAATGCTGGTTAATAGAATCTGAAATAGATTTTCCTTATGTATTAAATTTCTTCTCTCAATTTCTTTTCTTTTCTAATCTATCTATCTCATATCAAACAAACTTGCCATCATCTTCATTTTCTCTCTCTCTTTCCTTTCTTTCTTCTCTACTTCAATATGATAAAAGTCTGTCAATTTACTATCAACATATCTAAATTCTCCTTCAACTTTCCTATTCTTTCTACCACAATAACTTTGATAATTATTTCAATAATGAGGGGGGACTGGAAAATAGCATCAGAATGAAGAGAAATTGCTGATACAGAAGCTGTAGGATTTAATAATTAGGATTGAGTTCGGTAATGGAAAAGCCTGTGTAAGTGAATGAATGAAGGAAGTGGTGTTTAATTCTTTATTTAGTATCAGAAACATGCTATGTAGAATATTTAATAAATTGTGGATATAGTTCATTTGTTATGATCATTTGATAACAGGAGGGGATGCCCAGGTATGTGGTAGGATATTCAGTGATAGGATATATGTGATAGGCCATACCCATTTAGAACTAAAGAAGAATATCTCAACTGCATGTTAATATTTGGAAATTGTTTATATAAAAATATCTATTGAAACATTTTATATAATTTAGATAAATGTATATAAAAAATAGAATGAGAAAAACAATAGGGTCAAAATTAAACTTATGGCATACCAGTTTGAAATAGTAATTGGAATAAGCATCAGCAAAGGAAATTATAAAGAAACTGGTTTTTATTCTACTTGCAAGCTATTACAATAGCCTGTCATGGTTTCACATTTACTGGTAGAAGACATGAGGGTTCTGGCACAGAGAGAAAGGACTTTGTTTTTCACAACTCAGCAAGTTTCATATGAGTTTCATATCCTTGTCAGTTTCCCTTGCCCCCTAAGTCCCATGGGGATAATGTCGAAGCACACCAATATGGATGCTGCGAAATTCATATCCACACAGGAAAAGATAAATAAATTGTGCAGATTCATACAACAGAAACCTACACAGCAACAAAAAAGCACATATTTCAGATACACACAATAACATAGATGAATCTTAATGGCATTGTTCTAAGTGATGGAAGCCAGGCACAAAGTATTTTATAATCTATGATTCATTAATCTGACATACTAGGATAGACAAAATTATAGTGAGAGAAAGCAGATTAGTGATTGCTAGGTACTGGCATCAGTGGTGTATTGACTGAAAAGTGTCAGGAGAAAGCTGTTGGGGGTGATGAAAGTATTGTATATTATGAGTATGATGGTGTTTACATACTATGTTTTCTATAGTAAATGCCAAAGAATTATATTTTCATGATGGCTGAATTTTGTTGTATGTATATGTCATCAGTTGGATTGTATTCCCCAAAAGGAGATGTTGAAGTCCCAGCCCCTGGTCCCTGTGAATTTGGCATTATTTGGCCATAGGGTCTTTGTCTGCAGATGTAATCAAGTTAAAATGAGATCATACTGGATTAAGGTATTCCCTAAATCTAATGATCAATGTCCTTATAAGAGGCCATGTGAAGGCACAGGTACAGAGACAGTCAGAGAGAATGCCACTCAGAGACAAGAGTGATAGAGCTGTAAACCAAGAAGTGTCAAAGATTGCTAGCAGTTACCAGAAGCTAGGAGAGAATCATAAAAAAGTTTTATCCTCAGAGCCTCAAGAAGGAACCAACCTTGCTGACATCTTGATTTCAAACTTCTAGCTTCCAGACTGTGAGATAATAAAGTTCTATAAACCACCCAGTTTGTAGTAATTTGCTATAGGAGTCGTAGGAAGCTAAAATAGTATATTTTACCCCTGTAAAGCTGCCTTTTGAAAAATTACATAAGGACATGTTGCAAACAATATATGCAAACAGCATTGGTGAATTGTTTCATATAACAACTTATTTTTAAAATTAAATCCAAGGTTGTATATTAGTTAGCATAGCCTAACTGATGTAATAAGTAGTCCCCAAATGTGCTATATTTTTGCTCTTCTGATAATACCGGACAGGAGAAAAAGTTGGCAGTGATCCAACTTGATGTAGGCTCTGCCATATTCAACAGTTTGTTTGCTACCTCTCCTGTGAAAAAGTATAGGTGTGATAGTTTCACGAGCCAAGACTGGAATAGGTGCCAATCACTTTCACACGTATTTCCTTGGCTGGCACACAGTCGTATGGCTTTACCTAACTGCCAAGGAACCTAGTAAATTTGTTTAGCTGTGTACTAGCTCTTGAAGAAATATTGCTTCAACTTGAGATGAACAAAAATTGAATATTCTCAGCTAGAGAATCTCTGTGAAAGTTCATTACTACCATACCACTTTAGACCAGGCTATAGCAGTAGTATTATAATTGGTCTTCGCATAGCCACTCACTTCTCCACCCCAATCCAATGCGGACTTCTTAAAATGTAAGCCTCTTCATGCCATGCCTCAGTTTAATACTCTTCAATAGATATCCAGTGTTGATTTAAGTGAAAATACTTAATAGATCCTAGGAATTCTAACATGATCTGAGTTTTGCTTATGTTTCCAAACTTACCTAGTTAAGTAAGTCCTTTATATTCTTTTCTCAAGCTAATTTAAACGTCTTACAGTACCTAAAACGTCATACTTCAGCATCTAAAACCCATCACGCTTTCTCTCAACTCAGTGAGAGACTAGACCTGAATGATAAGGTCTAGTCTCTTATCATTCAGGTCTAGTCTCAGAATCATTTCCTGTGAAGCAATTATACTCCAATAAAGATGCGAATACAAAAATAATTTCCTTAAGGAACCTTTTTTCCATTGACTCTTATGCTCCAAGGCTAAGTTAGTCTTCCTGTATTTAGGCTTATAGAAAGTCCTGTACGTATCCCTTTAGAGCACAGGCACATAAGTAATTATTTAAATAATTATAATAATTATTTTTTAAATCTGAGTTTCCCAGTTAAAAATTTACAAGCAGAGATTGTGGCAGTTTTGTCCACCATTTCCTATTTCAGTGACCATCACATAGCAGGTTGTTAAAAGGTTAATTGATGGCGCTGCTTACTGTTTGATAGAAGGGTGTCTACTTATATACTTTCCAAAATGGATTTTTCTTGAATTGAGAGAGACAGAGTAAGGCAACCAAATAATTGTATTATTTTTTGAAAAATATTGGAATCCATGAGGTAACATACCTTTGATAATAGCACAAAAGAGCACACACCTAACCCCTGTCTCATTTTATAATCACGTGTGTAATAAAACCACAGAATAGAAATGACAGGGACTTATTATTTGGTACAGAAGTCATATACCCTAAAGATGCTGTTAGTATTCTAATTTTTTTTGATTTCTATGATCATGTGAAGTTTGCATTAAAGAACAGACAAGTTTCCCAGACACATAGTCGATTTCATAAACAAACACACTTAAAACATCTCTAAGCCCCTGTCTCCCACCACAAAGCAATAGTGCTTGGTTAGGACTGATAGAATAAATAAAATGAAACAACAAAAAGTTTGAATGCCCTAAATAGCAAAACTGGGTTCATTGAAAAATTCTTAATGTTTTAAATGTGCATAAACATAATATATAAGGCAGAATGATTATTAAGGATGGCTCTCAGAACTTATTACTTCCAAATCTTAAAAAATATGTCCAGAATTTGCATGAATGTATAATGCTCATCACTGATAATTTATCCATTTATAGATGGATAATTTCCATATATCATGGAAAAATTTACTGGGACATTAAAGTGGAGTGCGTGGGGCTGGAGCACTCTTGCTGGGCTGGGAGACCGCAGCAGTGCTCCCGCAGTGCTGCCCCAGTGAGTGCTGACAATGGCCATCACCACCCCACCTGGATCATAGCCCAGGCCCCCCGGTCTGTCTCTGCATGGCTAGACTGAGTCTTTTTCCAGGGCCCAACTGGTCCAGGTCGTGGGCTAGGCTGTGGTGTGGAGTGAGCAGGGCCAAGTTATTCACACCGTTTGGATTGGGGAGTGCGGGGAGGCAGCAACTGCCAGTGCAAACTCTCTCCACCCTAACTGTTGGCAAACCAGCACACGCGCACTCCTCACGAGTGGAATAGGCTTCTCCAGCCTTTCTTTCTGTCCAAGAGGTTCTCCTAACAGCCAAGGGGACTTGTCTCTTCCAGTAGACACCAGAACTGGGACACCCCATGTGTGGCCTGACCCACTTACTCTCCAGGGTGAGAGTCTGCCTATATGGACCTTTTCGTCCTTTCAGATCCCTCTCAGGGCCCAGGTTCTCAACCCGATGCCTTTTTCCATCCTACCCTCTCACCTGGAATCTTTCTTGCAGCTTTGGTTGTATAGGAGTTCTTCTGACAGTTTTCAGTTTGTTTTCTGTGAGAATTGTTCCACATGTAGACGTATTTTTCATGTGTTTGTGGGGGGAGGTGAGCTCCATGTCTTCCTACTCTGCCATCTTGATCCCTGCTCCCCCATGAGTCTTTTTGAATTAAAATTTCAGCATCATTGTTAAGACTTTCTTAAAATCTCCCTTTCAGGATTTCAAAAAAGACACTTTTAAAGATTTGGAGTGGATAAACAATAACTCTATATTGACAGGAAAATAGATTTTACTTCTGTTTAAAAGAAACTTGGGAAATCTCAGTTCTAGATTTGTTTTTTCTTTCCATTTTTATCTAGATATTTTTATTGTTCTAATTCTAAATGAAAGTTTTTAAGAGCACTATCTTAAATACTTTGTATTAACAGACGCCTCATTTGGGATTTTTAAACATAAATACTTTTAAATTTAGTCAGTAACTTATTCCATATTGCTACGGAGCATGGAAAGTGTGCTTGGCTGTGTTTGTACACACTCATGTGGCATAATACATAGTCAAATAAGTTGCATATGGTGTATTTTGTAGCCATTCAATAGCAGAAACATTAAATTTAATAATTTGTGGACTCTTCAACAATATGATCCAATGACAGGAGATCCCCTGACAGTGAAACATGTTATGTCCAAATTAAAGTCCATTTAGTCCAGCTTAGATCTGAGCCATATCTCTGGCCAATATTTTTTCTGATAGGAATATAAAAAGTTAATTTAAAAAATTTTCATAAGCATGAATAGTAAATGAATAAAACTAAATTATCAACTTGAAAAGAGGATGAAAATATATATTTAACTCTCGATACTATAATGAGTAGAAAGAAATGATTAGAATTACATAATTCTCTAAAGTTAGAATACCCAATAGTAGCTTTATGATGCATTATCTTAGGGAAGACTTATTTACTCCATGCTTACTGAGTGACTGACTAACTCAGTGACTTTGTCCACAATGAGTAACACTGTCACAAATTTACCTGTCTCAGATTTCAACCCCTTCCAACCTGGCATGTACTTACATGTTTTAAATGATTTTAATGAGAAAAACTTCAAATTACTTTATAAAAAATACTCAGCAAGGTTTTGTTAAACTGGAAAACTCAACATTCACTAGGGCTGTTTTGCCAACTTCCCTCACAATACACACACTGTATAACTTTACCTCTGTTAGCTTTTCTCTCTTGCAACTCAGGTGCTTTATTCCTACCAGAAAGAATGAAACCCTAAAGTCTCAGTGAACCTTGACTCATTTTCTTTTCCCCCAGGTCACATTAAAAGAAACATTAGTTCTGTTTAGTTTCTATTCTGTTTCCCTTCCCTCTCACCAACTATTATTGACTGTGTTAAAACAACAATGATGATAATAACAACAGAGTAACACCCCTATTAATGTGAATAATACCTTCTAATAATATCTGGAAGATGGAGAAGTCATGGGGACAAAACTCTGCATCATTAAAAACAAAATTAGGTAACAATCGAGAATTGGAAAAACAGAAATATCTGGCCACAGAAAAATAACTGTGAAAATAAAAGGGAGAGAAAAAAAAAAAAAACTTACTGGAACCTAGAACGTGGTCTGAGGTTTACAGAGATGACCTGGAGAGTGGTTTAGAAGACTATCCAGATAGATGTGCATCTGAGAATTGAAACTCAGAAAGGGATATCTGATAAGGAAATTTAGGCTGAAACCCCAGGCAGTGAAATTCTCTCCTCAGGCTTCCTTCCCTCCAGGAATATGATGAGAGGTTGAGCTTCGTTGGGAAATCGTCTGATGCCCTCCTCTTTCTCCTAACTCTCTCTCTCAACTTGGTGTGGCTGTGGACACTGGAGTAGTTGTGGAGGAGCTGAAACAAAACAGTAACACATTTAATATTTTATTTTTAGTGACTAAACAGAGAACATCTCTTCTAAAATTTATGAACACTGTACAAGCATACCTTGTTTTATTGTGCTTCACAGATGTGGTGTATTTTACAAATTGAAGGTCTGTGGCAACCTTGTGTCAAGCAAGTCTATCGGTGATATTTTTCCAATAGCATTTACTGACTTCCTGTCTCTGTGTCCCATTTTGGTAATTCTCACAATATTTCAAACTTTTTCATTATTATATTTGTTATGATCTGTGGTCAGTGATCTTTGATGTTATATGACTTACTGGCTCAGATGATGATAAGAATTTTTTAGCCATAAAGTATTTTTAATTAAGGTATGAACATATTTTTTTTTAGACACAATGCTATTGCACATCTAATAGACTACACATGGCGTAAACATAACTTTTACGAGCCTCGGGAAACCAAAAAATTCATGTGACTTGCTTTATTGCAATATTTGGTTTATTGCAGTGGTCTGGAACTGAACCTACAATATCTCTGAAATATGTCTGTAACCTCAAATGACCCAGAACAGGGTTTCCCACAGGAAGATAAAACACACTTATGAATATCCTTGATGTCCCAGTAAACAATAGGGTGAAGTACTTGAATACCTTAATCTTACAGGCCTCAGACTCTCATTTTCTGTTCATATATAAAGTTCCTACACAAAGCTAGAAAAGTGATCAATGTTCCATAAAGAAGATTTTCAAGTGCACCCTGGCTTCACCAGAACAAAAGATTAGTGACAGCTTGAAACCCTTTCTTCTTTGTGGCTTCAGTTAACCATCTGAAAATCCAAGAAAATGAAATGATGACTTAATCTTAAGAGGGGGGTGTCATGATCATAACTTTCTACACCTCATATAAGACTCCAAAATTCTCTTCCTATTTAGGGAATCCATGAATGCCAAATTTTACTGGAGGTATCTCCCTGGGGGATATCTAACACAAGTAAAGGGATATTTAAAATTTTCATGACCAGCCAGGCCAACCTCATGCATTTCATATGAAAAGTGAAAATTGTGTTTTCCCTACTCTTTAAACTATATTTTCCACTTCTTTGTTGACTCTTCTGATAAGATGAATTCTAGGCCTTGATAATGTGGAAGGAAGGGGTTTGAAATAAGAGAGATAACATACATATATTGCTTAGCAAAAGCAGCCTATCTCTGAAAGAAAGAACCCAGGGACTGTGAGACTCACCAGTGTGTTCCGTGAAGCATAGCTGATGATATGAGCAGGCTTGGGGCTGAGGTGCTCATTTACAAAAGTGGAAGAGATGGGTCAGCTATTGACAACCAGAACCACCCAACTTCTGAACCAAATAAACAAGAGGTTTATATGCATTCGCAGCTATGATGAAAACAAATAGGAAACGATAGAGAAGCTAATAGGAGGAAAATTATTTCTGAAGACAGGACACCATACTGTGCTAAATAATCTTTTCTGGTTGCTGCATAATGAATTTTAAATCAATAGTTCTAGTGTACACTTATATATAAAATTTTCAGTCAATGTATTTTACTTTTTAACATTGCAGATAAAGCTATTGTAGCAGAAAATTGCAAATGATTCAGAAACGGAAAAGAACAGATGAGAAATTCTAAAAAACTGACAAAAATAGGGTGGAAGGGTTTGGTAGGGAGACATCAAAATAACTTTTGTGGAGAGAAACAATTTTTCAGCATGTGTATCATGCATGCTTGCGGTGTTTGAAAATATTTCTTTCTAAATCTTTGACTTTTTCCATTCACCATGATGTTGCCATGCACACCATTTTCTCTAGGGTAAGTGCAAAGTCTGAAGCAGCGAGACTCTTTCTCTCAAGAATTTTATTTGTGTGCTTCACGAAGTGCCCCACTGCAACAAGAGCCTCTGTCTAGTTGCTGTCTCTGTCTCCCCTACAAGTTTTACAGCCTTCTCTTCCTTTCCTTTTTACTATGCTACTAAATGCTTTTCAATCAAGATTGAACAATGGGAGATTTTTATGGAAGAGAGAGGTAAAACACTTTTCCCCTACTTACAGAGCAATTATTAAGTTTCATATGGTTGGTTATTTGATCATTTCTTTACAAGCTGTGTGTTTTGTCATATGTGTGTGTCATGTATGATTAAAGCATGTGTTTGTGTGCTCAGTCAATGATTACATCTATATGATATTAAACTATAAGATATAGAGATAATCTGCCAAATAAGCTAGCTATATAATATTCAGAAACCAGATTTCTGTCGCTTGTCAAAATGAGGTCAATCAGTCAAATCAATATTTTTCTTCTCTGTTCATTTAGCCTATTGGGACAATTAAATTTATTCAAAGGGCTCTATTCTTTTATCTCAAGGATCTGATTAATTAGTAAGTTTTCCCCCCTTAGAACAGCATTAGCTTCCTTTGTCTGGAATCATTAAACTTCACAAACACCCACATTTAATTTCCTTCAGTCTATTTATCTTAGAAACTGAGGCGTCAGAGTAGTTAGTATGACTGATTCCTTCATGGTTTAACCAGTGAGAACATGCATATGGGGCCATGCTCAAACCAATCCTTCTGTCTCCAGCTATGTCTTTGTACACAAAAGAGCCAACTGGGAATAAAGCCTGTAGTTCACTTACAAATAATATTGTTATGTGGCCACAGCTTTAGACAATCTCCTAAATGCCAAGTATATGTTGGCAATCAAAACAGAGTGGGTAGCTATCCAAATTTCTATTCTCTTGAATATGTATAGCCTCTTCATTGCTGAAGAGTTTGCCGGTGTTGAGAATTTGGATTCAAACATGGCATTTAAAACCCACAAAATGATTTTTCATCAAAAATGAAAACCAAGATTGCCATTTAAATAGAAGATCAGAGGATAAGACAAAGAGAATCACAATGATGAGTAGAAAAATATACGCATGGAGAGATTAGAATGGCAAAAGAACAGAGCAAAGTTAGAAAGCCTTTGATTGACGTGTAATATATTGAATACTTTAGGAGTGATCAACATTGTAGGAACCATGAGCTCTATAGAAGTAATAGATATATTGTAAGCTGAAGGCAAGTGCAATAAAATTTAAGAAAAAAATTATTAAAAATCAGTTGAATTGAAAAATCAATTACAAGACTGTGAACTAAGGGTGAATTTGTGTGGCAAAAGTGTTAAAAAATGAGGGGATGAAGAAATGAGTGAGGGCTGATATAGCAGGAGAAAGTTTAGGGTAGGGGTTGAAACCATGATGAATGATACTTGCAGAACAAATAAAATTTACTAGGTCAAGGAGAAATGGAGTGAAGTCCTAAGTGAGGGAAAACAGGAACAGTAGTGAGCTTGTATATTTATTTCTTGTTGCTGCTATAACAAATTACCATGAACTGGATGGCCTAAAACAACTTGTGGCCAGCAGTCCAAAATTAGTATCACCGAACCAAAAGGTGTTAGCAGAACTGTCCTCCCCGCTGGCTACTCTAACGTACAATACATTTCTTGCCTCTTGTAGCTTCTGGTGCTACTGGCATCCTTGGTGCTTGTGGCCAAATCACTGCTATCTCTGCCTTCATGGTCACATTAACTTCTGTTTCTGTTAAATCTCCCTCTGCCTTCCTCCTAAACAGACACTTGTGATTGTATCTAGGGTCCACACAGATAGTCCAAGATAACCTCTTCATCTCAAGATCCTGCACTCCTTGATTTAATCACATCTGCAAAGATCTTTTGTTCTTATAAGGTAACATTTAGACATTCCAAGGATTAGGAATCTAACCCCCAGGGTCTGGGGACCATTATTCAGCCTCCCACCACACGGCAGCTCTGAGAGAGAGCAATGAGGCTGAGCTAATGGGCAGCTGAAGGAGGTTTACTGAGGAAGGAGAAGCAATAAAACAGGGTAAGAAACCGCAGTTGTTTTATAAATGATCCTAAAACCCAGAAAAATTTATACTTGGTAACATATGATCTTCCAATCTATTTTGTCCTGAAGATACCTCTTACAATAACACATCATTCTTCATATTTCCCCAAGATATTTTTATTTGAGTACTTTATTATAAAAACACTTTGAATATTAATTATTTTGAAAAACACATAATCTTATGGTGATACTGATCCTTTGTGAAACTTTATATTCAAGTAATATGGTAAGGATTCACTCAATAACTCCTATGAAATTTTCAAGAATATGTGTCAATGATATGATCAACATGCTTAATTTTCAGTATGTTAACACTTCTAATTTATCACCTCTCAAATGCTGCTAAAAGAAAACCTTTAAAGATTTTAAAAATGATTAGTTATTGTCTGCTTTCATTGCTAATAACATAATGAACTGGAAAAGAGAAAAACGCATGTTTCAAGCTGACCACAGAAATTTAAACACTGCATTGATCTTTTTAATTGAAAATTAAAATAAGGGTGAATTTGAGAAAGGAAGACACTGGTTTTTTTTTTCATTTTGTCATATGCTATTACTCCAACATGACCATAGTTTTCTCTACGGGTATGAAAGAAAAAACTTAAGCAGTAACCTTTTATTGCCTCTTTGAATGGCAAAATCTCAGAGAGGGTTCAATTCTTCCTTTGACTCAAAAAAACTGATCTGTGAAATGCAGTCTTGTTTTGCCAGTAAACTGCTTGCCTTCATTTATGAGGTGGTGTCTTTAAATAATACATGGGTTTAGATATAGTTAGATTCAAATATAATTATAGAGAACATCATAAAATGTATTCAACTTAAGATGATACCAGCAATATATTACTTGTTCTTTGTACTAAATAATTCATGAGACCCTTTATTTAACAATCACCAAAACTTAGCAACATTTACCACACTGATCCACAAGGGGGATGTATTTTTAAGAACTTTATTTCTTTGTTAATACATATCATATATTGATTTTTTATTTTGTTTTCATGCAAGTATATACAGTAGTAATCAAAAATAAAAAGACATACAATTTGCTGTAACATAATTTAGGCAATAAATGTTTCTCAAAGCATCAAAGTTTTATTGATGTAAGAAAAATTACTGAACCAAATGTTGGGAAATCAGAAATCATAGGCCAATTGATTTTACCAGAAAAACATTCCAGTTAACATTATATTAATTCTAACAGCAAAATTCCTCTGTATTAGCAATAACAACATAAAGAAACCCCCAGAGGAATTATAAACAAAAACAAAATCTTTTGTGTGATATTTTGCTCTAATCAAGGACAACAAAATATCTGATGGGTAAGATTATTTTCAGCAATTTGAAACCGTCAGGTGTCTAGCATCCCATTTTATTCCATGTTTGACTATTGTATTTAAACAATTGCCATAAAAACAAAAGCTATTAACTGCATAATGCAGGGTAAAAGATACTTTCAGTGAAAATTGTTTAGAGTACAGGAAATCATAACTTTAATATATTTTTTTTAAAAAAAGAGCTTTTGTGTCAAAACAGCATTTGAATTCCAAGTGAAGCACATACACATTTTGTGATTTTAAGTAAATTATCTTTTCAGAGCCTCAGTAGTCATATAAAATATGGAGATAAGTTCAATTGTTTTGAACATTAAATATGATCTATATCATAAAAATAGCTAATAATCATCTAAAGCTTATTATATGAATGACACTATGTAAAACTATGTGTATCACATGTATTCACTTCCTTAATCCCCACAGTAACTCAGTTAGTAAGATACTAATATATACCCTATTTTACAGAGGAGGAAAATAAGACATAAAGAGGGTAGGGAACTTGCCTAAGATAACACTGTTACTAGATTGAAGAGCCAGGATTAAGACTTAAACAATTTTGCTCCAGAGGCTTCCTTTAGTAATCAATAACATAATACCACAACAACAATCTGTCTCCCTAGAACGTATCTAATATGGTGGAATATACTATCTGCTCAGTAAATGATAGCTAGTTTTTTAAAACTCTTGACTCTCATCCTGCATGTATACTTGTTTTTGGACAATCAATACTCCTTTCTAAGTCCTAATTTCCTCATTATATAATTGAAAGTATGAATTTCATTGCTTCCCCCTAAATCACAAATTCTATGATGATGCCATTATATTATGTTTATGTAATGATGTGCAAAAAAAGTAATTTTAATTTTTTTCAATAAATTAAGCTATGAAAATTCTCCTTACTCTATATCAGAGTATGTAATATATAATATATATATAATACACATTTTCTATGGTGAATACTTGTAAATCAGCAGTGAAACTCAAAATAATTACAGTAGAGTTAAGAGTAAGTGTCACTTTACTTAGAGTATACTTTGGCACACTTAGTATTTGTTTGCACCTGAGAAACCCATGTTTTGTAAGATAATTAATTCAAGAAAATGATTCTAGATGATAGCATATTCATATATGAATAACTTGACCTTTAGTTAGTTTCCAAAAGAGAGAAGTTTGATACATAAATGAATTTCATCTCCTTAAGCATCACTTCAAAATACAGTCACAATAGTTTGGTGATTTTTTTTAGTGAATTCTTCCCATTCTAATTAAATTTAATAAATGTTTATTGGAATTTACTCTGTCAAGTACTGTAGAAACTACACAGGAAATAAATAAATAAGACCAAAACACAGTACCTACTCTCCAGGTACTCACAGTTGCAATTGCATACCCACATACACATACTAGACAAAGCAGAGTGAGATAAAATGTGTGTGTGTGTGTGTGTGTGTCTGTGTCTGTGTGTGTGTGTGTGTGTTTGGAGGTGTTGATTAAGAAAAAGAAAATTTGAGGTTATAAATTGCTGACAGGTCCAAATAACTGAAGATGAAATAGAAATCAATGAGGACATTACATAAGATTTTCACTGACAGCAACCACAGGGGAGTAGAATCATGTCCAGTAACTGGAATAATAACATTAGAAAGTTTAAAAACACTTTTTTTTATTATTAGTTATCTATTTTATACATAGTAGTGTATATATGTCAATCCCAATCTCCCAATTCAACCCACACCCCCAACCCCGCTTTCCCCACTTGGTGTCCATGCGTTTGTTCTCTACATCTGTGTCTCTATTCTGCCTTGCAAACCAGTTCATCTGTACCATTTTTCTAGATTCTACATATATGCGTTATATACGATACTTGTTTTTCTCTTTCTGACTTACTTCATTCTGTGTGACAATCTCTAGATCCACCCACGTCTCTAAAAATGGCCAAATTTCATTCCTGTTTATGGCTGAGTAATATTCCATTGTATATAGGTACCACATCTTCTTTATCCATTTGTCTGTCATTGGGCATTTAGGTTGCTTCCATGACCTGGCTATTGTAAATAGTGCTGCAATGAACATTGGAGTGCATGTGTCTTTTGGAATTATGGTTTTCTCTGGGTATATGTCCAGCAGTGGGATTGCTGGTTCATATGGTAATTCTGTTTTTAGTTTTTTAAGGAAACTCCATACTGTTCTCCATAGTGGCTGTATCAATTTACATTCCCACCAACAACGTACAAGGGTTCCCTTTTCTCCACATCCTCTCCAGCATTTGTTGTTTGCTAGATTTTCTGATGATGCACATTCTAATGAGTGTGAGGTGATACCTTGTTGTTGTTTTGATTTGCATTTCTCTAATAACTAGTGATGTTAAGAAGCTTTTCATATACCTCTTGGCCATCTGTATGTCTTCTTTGGAGAAATGTCTATTTAGGTCTTCTGCCCATTTTTGGATTGGGTTGTTTGTTTTTTTGATATTGAGCTGCATGAGCGCTTGTATGTTTTGGAGATTAATCCTTTGTCAGTGGCTTCATTTGCAAATATTTTCTCCCATTCTGAGGGTTGTCTTTTGGTCTTGTTTATGGTTTCCTTTGCTGTGCAAAAGCTTTTAAGTTTCATTAGGTCCCATTTGTTTATTTTTGTTTTTATTTCCATTACTCTAGGAGGTGGGTCAAAAAAAGATCTTGCTGTGATTTATGTCAGAGTGTTCTTCCTATGTTTTCCTCTAACAGTTTTATGGTGTCTGGTCTTATATTTAGGTCTTTAATCCATTTTGAGTGTATTTTTGTGTACGGTGTTAGGGAGTGTTCTAATTTCATTCTTTTACATGTAGCTGTCCAGTTTTCCCAGCACAACTTATTGAAGAGGCTGTCTTTTCTCCATTGTATATACTTGCCTCCTTTGTCATATATTAGTTCACCACAGGTGCATGGGTTTACCTCTGGACTTTCTATCCTGTTCCATTGATCTATATTTCTGTTTTTGTGCCAGTACCATACTGTCTTGATTACTGTAGCTTTTAAGTATAGTCTGAAGTCAGGGAGCCTGATTCCGCCAGTTCTGTTTTTTTTCCTTCAAGATTGCTTTGGCTCTTCAGGGTCTTTTGTGCCTCCATAAAAATTTTAAGATTTTTTTGTTCTAGTTCTGTAAAAAATGCCACTGGTAATTTGATAGGGATGGCATTGAATCTGTAGATTGCTCTGGGTAGTATAGTCATTTTCACAATATTGGTTCTTCCAATCCAAGAACATGGTATATCTCTCCATCTGTTTGTAACATCTTTGATTTCTTTCATCAGTGTCTTATAATTTTCTGAGTACACGTCTTTTACCTCCTTAGGTAATTTTATTCCTAGGTATTTTATTCTTTTTTGTTGCAATGGCGAATGGGATTGTTTCCTTAATTTCCCTTTCTGATCTTTCATTGTTAGTGTGTAGGAATGCAAGAGATTTTTGTGCATTAATTTTGTACCTTGAACTTTACCAAATTCATTGATTAGCTCTAATAGTTTTCTGGTGGCACCTTTAGGATTATCTATGTATAGTATTCTATCATCTGCAAACAGTGACAGATTTACTTCTTCTTTTGCAATTTGAATTCCTTTTATTTCTTTTTCTTCTCTGATTGCCGTGGCTAGGACTTCCAAATCTATGTTGAATTACAGTGGACAGAGTGGACATCCTTGTCTTATTGCTGATCTTAGAGGAAGTATTTTCAGTTTTTTACAATTGAGAATGATGTTTGTTGTGAGTTTGTCATATATGGCTTTTAGTATGTTGACGTAGGTTCCCTCTATGCCCACTTTCTGGAGAGTTTTTATCATAAATGGGTGATGAATTTTGTCAAAAACTTTTTCTGCCTCTACTGAGATAATCATATGTTTTTATTCTTCAATCTGTTAATATGGTGTATCACAGTGATTGATTTGCATATATTGAAGAATCCTTGTATCCCTGGGATAAATCCCACTTGATCATAGTGTATGATCCTTTTAATATGTTGTTGGATTCTGTTTGCTAGTATTTGTTGCAGATTTTTGCATCTATATTCATCAGCAATAGTGGTCTGTAATTTTCTTTTTTTTGTAGTATCTTTGTCTGCTTTTGGTATCAGGGTGATGGTAGAATGAGGTTGGGAGTGTTCCTTCCTCTGCAATTTTTTGGAAGAGTTTGAGAGGATGGGTGTTAGCTCTTCTCTAAATGTTTGATAGGATTCACCTGTGAAGCTATCTGGTCCTGGACTTTTGTTTGTTGGAAGATTTTTAATCACAGTTTCAATTTCATTACTTGTGATTAGTCTGTTCATATTTTCTATTTCTTCCTGGTTTAGTCTTGGAAGGTTATACCTTTGTAAGAATTTGTCCATTTATTCCAAGTTGTTCACTTTATTGGCATAGAGTTGCTTGTAGTAATCTCTTATGAGTCTTTCTATTTCTGCGGTGTCCGTTGTAACTTCTCCTTTTTCATTTCTGATTTTATTGATTTGAGTCCTCTCCCTCTTTTTCTTGATGAGTCTGGCTAAAGGTTCTGGTTTTATTGATTTTTGCTATTGTTTTCTTTGTTTCTATTTCATTTATTTCTGCTCTGATCTTTATGATTTCTTTCCTTTTACTAACTTTGGGTTTTGTTTGTTCTTCTTTCTCTAGTTCCTTTACGTGTAAGGTTAGATTGTTTATTTGAGATTTTTCTTGTTTCTTGAGGTAGGATCATATTGCTGTAAACTTCCCTCTTAGAACTGCTTTTGCTGCATCCCATTGGTTTTGGATGGCTGTGTTTTTGTTGTCATTTGTCTCTAGGAATTTTTTGATTTCTTCAGTGATCTCTTGGTTATTTAGTAACATATTGTTTAGCCTCCATGTGTTTGTGTTTTTTACGTTTTCTCCCCTGTAATTTATTTCTAGTCTCATAGCATTGTGGTCAGAAGAGATGCTTGATATGATTTTAATTTTCTTAAATTTACCAAGGCTTGATTTGTGACTCAAGATGTGATCTATCCTGGAGAATATTCCGGGTACACTTGAGAAGAAAGTGCAATCTGCTGTTTTTGGATGGAAAGTCCTATAAATATCAATTAAAACTATCTTGTCTATTGTGTCATTTAAAGCTTGTGTTTCCTTATTAATTTTCTGTCTGCTTGATCTGTCCTTTGTTGTAAGTGAAGTGTTAAAGTTCCCCACTATTATTGTGTTACTATTGATTTCCTCTTTTATAGCTGTCAGCATTTGCCTTACGTATTGAGGTGCTCCTATGTCGGGTGCATATATATTTATAATTATTATATCTTCTTCTTGGATTGATCCCTTGATCATTATGTAGTGTCCTTCTTTGTCTCTTGTAACATTCTTTATTTTAAAGTCTATTTTTTCTGATATGAGCATTGCTACTCCATCTTTCTTTTGATTTCCATTTGCATGGAATATCTTTTTCCATTCCCTCTCTTTCAGTGTATGTGTTCCTAGGTCTGAAGTGTGTCTCTTTTAGACAGCATATATTCGGGTCTTGTTTTTGTATTCATTCAGTGAACCTGTGTCTTTTGGTTGGTGCATTTAATCCATTCACATTTAAGGTAATTATCAATCTGTATGTTCCTATTACCATTTTCTTAATTGTTTTGGGTTTGTTTTTGTAGGTCCTTTTCTACTCTGTGTTTTCCACTTAGAGAAGTTCCTTTAGCATTTGCTGTAGAGCTGGTTTGGTGGTGCTGAATTCTCTTAGCTTTGCTTGTCTGTAAAGGTTTTAATTTCTCTGTCAAATCTGAATGAGATCCTTGCCATGTAGAGTGATCTTGGTTGTAGGTTCTTCCCTCTCATCACTTTACATAAATCATGCCACTCCCTTCTGGCTTGTAGAGTTTCTGCTGAGAAATCAGCTGTTAACCTTATGGGAGTTCTATTGTATGTTGTCATTTTTCCCTTGTTGCTTTTAATAATTTTTCTTTGTCTTTAATTTTTGTCAATTTGATCACTGTATGTCTTGGCAAGTTTCTCCTTGGGTTTATCCTGCCTGGGAGTCTCTGCGCTTCCTGGTTTTGGGTGGCTATTTCCTTTCCCATATTAGGGAACTTTTCAACTATAATCTCTTCAAATATTTTCTCGGGTCCTTTTTATCTCTCTTCTCCTTCTAGGACCCCTATAATGTGAATGTTGGTGCATTTCATGTTGTCCCAGAGGTCTCTTAGGCTGTCTTGATTTCTTTTCATTCTTTTTTCTTTATTCTGTTTCACAGCAGTGATTTGCACCATTCTGTCTTCCAGGTCACTTGTCCGTTCTTCTGCCTCAGCTATTCTGCTATTGATTCCTTCTAGTGTATTTTTCATTTCAGTTATTGTATTGTTCATCTCTGTTTGTTTGTTCTTTAATTCTTCTAGGTCTTTGTTAAACATTTCTTGTATCTTCTCAATCTTTGCCTCCATTCTTTTCCGAGGTCCTGGATCATCTTCACTATCATTATTCTGAATTCTTTTTTGGAAAGTTGCCTATCTCCACTTCATTTAGTTGTTTTTCTGGGGTTTTATCTTTTTCCTTCATCTGGTACTTAGTCCTCTGCCTTTTCCTTTTGTCTATCTTTCTGTGACTGTGGTTTTCGTTCCACAGGCTGCAGGATTGTAGTTCTTCTTGCTTCTGCTGTCTGCTCTCTGGTAGATGAGGCTATCTAAGAGGCTTGTGCAAGCTTTCTGATGGGAGGGACTGGCAGTGTGTAGAGCTGGGTGTTGCTCTGTTGGGCAGAGCTTAGTAAAACTTTAATTCGCTTGTCTGCTGACGGGTAGGTTTGAGTTCCCTCCCTGTCGGTTGTTTAGCCGAATGTGAACCAGCACTGGAGGCTACAGGCTCTTTGGTGTAGCTAATGGCGGACTCCAGATGACTCATGCCAAGGAGTACTTCCCAGAACTTCTGCTGCCAGTGTCCTTGTCCCCACAATTAGCCACAGCCGCCCCCCCACCCCGCCTCTGCAGGAGACCCTCCAACACTAGCAGGTAGGTCTGGTTCAGTCTCTATGGCGTCACTGCTCCTTCTCCTGGGTCCTGGTGTGCACACTATTTTGTGTGTGACCTCCAAGAGTGGAGCCTCCGTTTCCCCCAGTCCTGTCAAAGTCCTGCAATCAAATCCTGCCAGTCTTCAAAATCTGATTCTCTGGGAATTCCCCCTCCCATTGCCGGACCCCCAGGTTGGGAAGCCTGATGTGGGGCTCAGAACCTTCAGTCCAGTGGGTGGACTTCTGTGGCATAAGTGTTTTCCAGTTTGTGAGTCGTCCACCCAGCGGTTATGGGATTTGATTTTATTGTGATTGTGCCCCTCCTACCATCTCATTGCGGCTTCTCCTTTGTCTTTGAATATGAAGTATCTTATTTGGTGAGTTGCAGTGTCTTCCTGTCATTGATTGTTCAGCAGTTAGTTGTGATTCTGGTGCTCTGGCAAGAGGGAGTGAGCACACTACTCTTGCAAGAGGGAGTGGGTCCTTCTACTCCGCCATCTTGAACCAATCTCTAAAATATTTTTTTAATTAATATTTTTTAAGTTCTTTCAACCCTGCTAAAACTTAGAACCATACTTAAAAGATTAAAGGGGGAGAAAAAACAGCAAAAATAAACTCTTTCTTGATCAAAGACTTTTGTTCAGACAAACTTTTTAGAAACACTTTTGTATCAAACCAAAGTCAAACCAAGGTCTCTGACACAATTACAAGTTCTAAATACAGATCAGTGAGGAAAAATATATGATTTGTTGGAATCAATTTATACATAATGGCAGTACATTCATCTAAATTTTTTTTAAAGTACAGAATGTAGCTACACCTTAGAAAACAGAAAAGGCCTTTCACCTTGTGAAGGTGATCTTATAAAACTAAGAAGGTAGTAAAGATTTCTTAATCTGGATTTTAAAGTTAGAATAGTGTTCTCAGCTTCCGAGACATAGAGTTGGCTTGTCTATGGTGGTAGTGTTTTTATTGAAAGGATGGATGTATTTATTAGAAACCCCACTAGTTTTTATTTTTAAGAAATTACACATATGGTGCTATAACAAAGACCCAAGGTAAAGGTGACTCAAATAAGAAGCAAGTTGATTTTTCTTAAAAGTAATGATGGGAGAGTAATCGATCCAAGATAATGGATTAGCATCATGGTGTCATAGACACAGGCCCATGTATTTTGTGGTTCTGCCATCTCTATGGCATAACCCTCATGTACAAGGTCCAAGGTTACTTGTTGCCATACTTGTACTCTTATTAGAAAGATGCAGGAGGAAGGTAAATGATGGTGAACTCTTAGGAATAAGACCTGAAATTTCTACTCATCCATACTTCTCATATTCCATGGGTCAACACTTAATGTGACCACACTTAGTTGCAAGGAAGGCCGAACAATGTAGTCTTCTAGTCAGCTGCCATTTGCCAAACTACAATTTCTATTCTCTACAGAAAAATGGGGAGACATATATTGTGTAAAACCTAGCAGTTTCTCCCATGACAATTTTCACATTGTTTTGAAGGTGGTTTTCCTTGATAGTTCAAAGTCTCTGACACTCAGGAGCTGGCCTGTTTTACTGGATAATTAGATGACACCTTGAGGTTTTGCCAACAGCTCAGAACCAAGCCATTGTGGAAATATTTACTGTTCATTTCAGCTGAGGGGAAATGGTGCTGTTTGAGTTGGAGAGGAGGGGGTGTGATTTGATCCTTTTCTATGATCTATCTCAGGGACAGAGATTCTGAGCCGCAGTAACATGTGCAATAACTTTTAAACTCATTTTGGACTCTGTTTTCTTCTGTTATTTTTAAGGAATATAACACATAAAGATGACTTAGAATTATAGAAAAATTTTAAGGGACTTTTCAAATATTTTCTGTTCTTCCGCTCTGATGTTCATTGATTTTATTGTACCAATTGTTTACATATAAGAAGCAAAAATAACAGTGTTAATATAATCAATGAACTAAAGGGAAGTGTAATACATGTGATTGTCAAGAGGCTATGGCACCACGTTGTAGATTTTCCAAGGGTCTCTGATACCCCAGACCCAGAAAGGTAGGCATCCCAACCTGAGAAATGATCTGCTATGTAAATACACAGATATTTTAGTCCATGAAGATCTAATTAATGTCTCTCATGTAATCACTCCCGTTTAAGATCTTAAACTAAAAACCTAACTCTGAAAATTAAAATTCTAATGGACAAAATACAAGAAAAAAAAAAAATCCATCAGCCTCAGCATGGTGGACCTGGTGATATGTTGGTATTTTGTTGTGTCTGGCAATACCCCAGGTAAAAATCAAAACTTGTGGTCTCGCTACTTGTTACAGTAGCCACAGTGATCTTTTAAAAACTAAAGTCTTATCATGTCACTTTGATGAAAGCCAATAGATTCCAACTTCCTTCAGTGAAAGCCAGAGTCTTCCTCTTGGCCTTCAAGCATTGCATGCTTTTTTCTCCTTTTCTGACTTAGTCTCTCCTCCTAGCTTGATTAACTACAGCCACTTGTGCTTCTTGCTATTTCTGGAACACACCAACTATTCCTGGGATTCTGCCTCCAAGCCTTTACCATTGTTTTTGCCTCTGCCTGGAATATTCTTCTCCCAGATATCTTATAGGGCTTGTTCCCTTACTTCATTATGTTTCTGCCCAAAATGTCACCCAGTCAGAGACACATTCCCTGACTAGTATGTTTAAAATAAAACCTTTCAGTCACTTTCTGCCCGCTTAGGCTGATTTATTTATTTCCTTCTTAGCACTCATGCATTTAATTCATTGTTCATCATTGTCTTTTGTTCCATTAAAGGGTAATCCCCATGAGGGCAGTGACTTTCTATGTTCACATTCACTGCTGATCTTCATAGCTTAGAACAGTATCTAATGATTTGTCGGGCTTCAATACAAATTTGTTGAATAAATGAATAAAATAATGTCGTAGAATTTCTAATGGAAAGGAGCAGGAAGTTGTTGGACAAAGCCTCCCTTGATATTGAAGGCAACCAGTGGATTGGGTGGGTTTGTGAGAAAAATTCATGACTTTACCCAGTCAACTAGAAATTCCACCTTTAACTTGGTTCTGTGTTATCCCATAGAAGATTCCACCTATTATTTTTTCACCTGACTTAACAGTGACATGTGGAATCCATTGCATTTGTATTTTTTTTCCAAATACAATTTGAAGCTGAACTAAATCTTTTATTTTTATACTGATAAAAGAGAGAGCTTTATATCTAAGACCAGCATCTTTACAGAAAAACAGGACCAGGTAACTGTCAGAGTCATACACAACTAAGGAAGTGCTATGATAAATGGAGTGTCTGATAAGAAGTTGCTAGAACCATAATGCATACCAAGAATTATCCTGTGACGACATCTCACTGATTAGAGAAAAGACCCATTCTCCTGACTATTCACAACTCAGCCTCATTCATTTCTATCTGTAATGCATAACTAAAAGGCTTGACATACAAAAACCCAGTGCTTCAGAGGATTACATTTTTTTTTTATAACAATGCATCTCCACTAACAGAGAGCAAAGGAAAATAGAGCTATTGCTGCAGCAATAGAATTCATAGAAATATCAGCTGTGGTTTCCCTAGGGACACACTAGCAGAAAATTGCAAGATATCATTTCAGTAAGGGATAAAAGTAATTCCAGAAGGTATGGAGAAGCCAGACAACCTCTCAATTCATTTATCAAAGTGCCTACAGCTCCCTTTTCAAGTCAGGTGAAACAACAATAAATATTTGCAAAGTAAATTAATCTGTACCCAAAGCATTTTAATAAATAAAAGGTCAAAAGAACACAGTACAGAGCTTTTAGCTCTTGCCAATTCTGTAAGTGAAATTTGATTGCAAAGGAGAAAAAATAACGTAAAAGCAATAAAAATACAAAGAGCTATTGTAGAAAAGCTGGCCCTACTCATTTTATATTCATTATTTGAATTCAATTTGAATCATAAAATGGTCACATAATATAAATTGCGGCAGGTAGTTAGTAACCAAAGTGTAAGATCTAAAGTTTCCATTTTGATTAGTAGTGGAAAAAATTTAAAAAGATTAAAAAATGCTTAGTACCAGAAGAGGTGGATGTATATTTTACTAAATTGCAATGGGGAGTTAGAGGAATTTTCAGCTGGAGAAAGAATTCTTCTAGGAGCAAGCTCAGATAATTTCTTTGTTTCTGTGTTTCATCTGTCCCCAAAGTGAGTAAACACACATTTCCTAAAAGTTCACTGAAACATCTAACAAAAATGTTTATTCTGAAGCAGCGTTTGCATATTTTCAATTTATTTTCATTAAAAATCAAGAGTTTTCATAATATAGAGTTTGACACCAATCACATTGACAATAACAAAAAAAATTACAATAGAACTTGTACTGCCTGAGAAATTTCTCTTGTGGCAGGCCATATTCTACATTTATAAGTTTAAGAAACTATGAAACAAATATCTAGAGCCCTATGGATGGTTAAAAACACATATAGCTCCAGGGTAGTGTATATTACTTTATACTGGACATCCTCATTCTTGCCAGGCAGGCATCTCAAACCCACCCACCCATCATGTGTTAAACTGAATTTGCTTATTTTGTACCCGTTGTATTTTTTTTTAAACATGATTTACTTCAGTGTTACCAAAATCTTAAAGGAATTTTCAATTCTCTTCTTTACCCTCATCAAATCACTCAAACACTTCTGTTTATGTTTCTAAAATGTGCTTGCCCCTTTTTATTCGTATCTAATATTATTGTATCAATTTAAGTCCTCATCACTTCTCATCTCAACCGTTAACAGTAGCCCCCTAGGTACCCCTGCTCCTGCTGCACTCAAATCAGTTGTTTCCCCCCGGTGTGGTACACAAAAACACATCTGCCAATGTCAGAGCTTGAGATCTTGCAATGGTTCCCTATTACGAAGTTGAAGTCTTTTAATATAACATTTAAGTCATTCTATGATTTGGCCCTATGCTCCCTCTCCTTAACCCCTCTTACCACTTCATGCCTCATTCACCAAATTTCTTGTGGCTCCATAAACATACCATGCTGTTTTTTGCCTCCTTGACTTCACTTAAATGTTTACAAGTGTGTGTACACTGTGTGTTTAGTGCATGTCATGTCTGGAGTAATAATAGTGATAATAATAATAATAGTAATCACTTCCATAGTTTTTCTCTAAAACAAGCCCTGTTGTAAGCAATATGCATATATAAATGCACTTAAATCTAACAAAAGATCTATGAGAGATGTACTATTATTATCTCATTTTATATGTAAGGGAACTGAGGCACATTTATCCTAATTAACGTACTTAGCTAGTGAACTGGGAGTTGGAATATAAATCTAGAGAGTCTGGTTTCAGATTTTATGCTGTTAAACATTTTCAACTGGTTATTTCTACTCATTATTTTAAAACCAAATGTAAGATCCCCATCCTCCAAAGTACATTCCATTTCCATGAGATAAAATTAAGTACATGTTCTCTCTACTGTAGTCCTTATATATTGAATTCTGTTATCCCTGAAATTGAAGCAAGCCATTAGACCATAGGCTCTATCAAAAAAGATATCAAATCTGTTTCATCTAAAATCTTCCAAGCACATAATATTGTTGATAAATGTTTGTTAGACAGAACATCCTTACTGTTTATATAGAACATATTTGCACCAAAATCTGGAATATATCGGGATATATTTGCTTTACAATGTTTTGTTAGTTTCTGCTGTAAAACGAAGTGAATCAGCTATGTGTATACACATATATCCCCTTCCTCTTGGACCCCCTTCCCCCCCCATCCCACCCATCTAAGGGCCAATTTTTTTTTTCCTGTGTAAAATGAGAATAAAAACGATGCCTACCTCACAACACTTTGTTGAAAATAATAAGATGATATGTATGTTTACCACAAGATAAGCACTACACTAATAGATTGGCTCTGCTTATTTTACCCTGTTCTAAGCAATTTTGGGTCATAGATATCAATTGTAAATTTAAATCATTTAATTATGAGAATATTCCAATATTGATTTTACTGTATTCAACATATTTTTTCACTTAATTTGTTGTTAAAAGAAGAATTTGTAAATTCTTCTTCGCTTTGAAAAAGTCACTCTAACAAAACAATACTTTTAAATCAGGAATATTGGTAATGTAGGCTTGTCATTTTTTGATGAGCCCCAGGAAAACTACTGGAGTGTTTTGTTTATTTAATCATGGTTGATACCCTAAAGTCCTTAGTAAGAAAAAGGCAAAGACTTTCCTGAGAATGAGGACATATCTTTTTTTAAAAAAAGGCAGAAATATTTGACAGTGTTATTTTTTAAGATAAGTCAGGTCAGCTCACTCAGCTCCACTCCTGTAGACAGCTGCTCAGGGATTTTCTCTTTTAAGTGTTTATGCCTTTCCTATATATGTCACAGAAACTTTTATTGATGGAAGAGTGTTGAAAATGACTTGTATTAACATATGTAAATAATCTCATCTTTACAAATATGTGCACACATGCACACCCACACTCACACACAAGCCCTAACACTATGAGAGTAGTTTTATCTATCAGATGAAGACCTGACTTGGACCAGTATTCTTGCTTTTGCCTTTCCTCACGCCCAGCTCTAACATGTCTGTTAAGGGATCTAATCATTTTGCCTCGAGCCTGTCACCAGGTTCGTGGTAGAAAGATTCAATATCAGACTCCTTTTTTTGTATTGAAAGCAATTTCCTAGTAAGATCACATACTTACATGTATTTCAGCCTTGCTACTATTCCAAATCCCCATTTCTACATTCTTTTGTTTCCTGAGATCAGTGAACCCATAATTATTTTGACCATCACAGTTTGATATATATTTTGCTTGTCTGAAAGAATTGCTCCCTGCTGTCCCAGTGTTTGTCCTGTTCTGTTATTCCTTTTACCTCAGACTTTTCTAGACCTCTACTAAGCAGACCTTGAGACTTAGGTTATGACACTCATATGATATCATATTATAACCTCTTTCTCTCTCTCTCTCCCTCTCTCTCTCTCTCTCTCTCCCCACCACACACACACACATATACACATACATAATGACAATGTAATATAACAAACATTTAATTTTTGTTTCATACTATGTTTTCAGACGTTGATACTCGCAAAATGAGAAGAACACATAGAATTACATGGAATTATGTTTGGACTTTTACTTACTTTTTAACAGTAAATATATTATCCTCATTTCTCTTGATATTCACTCATTCACTCAAGGCCTACACCTCTTGTACCATGTGCTTGCCTAAAAATTTCTGACATGGCAATCCCTTTACATTTTATGTTCTGATACTTAAATACTTCTAGGAAAAAAAATGACTATTCACCCCAAAGTTAACTCTATAACATGATCAAACTCAACAGTAGTATAGAATAGGAAACAACTCAGAAGCATGCTTTTTATTATGTAAAAAATAGATTTTTTTAAAAATGCATTTACTAGTTTAAATATAATATATATATTCATATATATGTATTTTTTTTTCTAGTAGGAGACTGGCAAAACCATGATTAAAAGCATGATTGTGTTTGGAATGGAAAATTAAGCTGTAAGTTAGAATCAAACTCAAGGAAAAACCCTTCCCAATACAAAAGTTTTCCCCAATGACCTCTATCTATTAATTCTGCACATAGGAAATAAGATCAATTGGTTGATTTTAAATCAGACTACCAACTACCCAGATGGATTACATAAAGAACAGCAAAATAAGACATATATACCTCAAGAAAGTACATTTTGAAAGTATAGACTGCAGGTAATTAAAATTAGTAATGCTGTATTGTTAACAACTTTTCCAAAAGAGTGTATGTTACCTTAGGAAGTACACTGTTTTTGAAGACACAAAACATTAGTTACCTAAAGTTTACTATTTAGTAAAGAAAAACAACCCCAGGAAAAATTTTGAATACCAATTTAATATCTTCTTACAGAAGGAAAATGGATCACTCAGGAACCTTTTTTTTTTTAAAAAATATACATTTTTTTTTTAATGTAAAGAATTGGCTCAAGTGGTTATGGAGGCTGAGAAGCTGGGATGTCCCAAGATATGGAGTTGGCAAGGTGAAGACCCAGAAGAACTGATGGCTTTTCCAGTCTAAGTCTAGAGCACGTGCCAACGGCTTAAGATCCAATATGAGTCTGAGTCCGAAGGCAGGAGAAGACTAATGTCCCACATTGGTCTAAGTTTTCAAACTCCAGTTTAGCCATAATCTTGTTCTTCAAGTAGTATATAATAGAAGATCTGACACACAGCAAGCCAAACTGCTGAGAAGCTGAGGTGTGCAGCAGAGTATTTATTCCCAATGCAACCAAACGAGAAGGGAGAACAAGTCTCCAAACCTCCACATCAAGGGCAAGGACCTTGGGAGGTTTGCGGGATAAAGAATAAAGAAGCAGGGCGTTCTGAGGTATGGGGAGCTTGGGGAGGGTGGGGAAAGGTGATTGGAAAAAGGTGCAGTAATCTTGCCAGGCATAATTAAGCTGCAGGAGATCAATAAAACTAAAAGCTGGTTTTTGAGAAGATAAACAAAATTGATAAACCATTAGCCAGACTCATCAAGAAAAAAAGGGAGAAGACTCAATAGAATTAGAAATAAAAAAGGAGTAGTAACAACTGACACTGCAGAAATACAAAGGATCATGAGAGATTACTACAAACAACTATATGCCAATAAAATGGACAACCTGGAAGAAATGGACAAATTCTTAGAAATGCACAACCTTCCGAGACTGAACCAGGAAGAAATAGAAAATATGAACAGACCAATCACAAGCACTGAAATTGAAACTGTGATTTAAAAGCTTCCAACAAAAAAAAGCCCAGGACCAGATGGCTTCACAAGCGAATTCTATCAAATATTTAGAGAAGAGTTAACACCTATCCTTCTCAAACTCTTGCAAAATAGAGCAGAGGGAGGAACACTCCCAAACTCATTCTATGAGGCAACCATCACCCTGATACCAAAACTAGACAAAGATGTCACAAAGAAAGAAAACTACAGGCCAATATCACTGATGAACATAGATGCAAAAATCCTCAACAAAATACTAGCAAACAGAATCCAACAGCACATTAAAAGGATCATACACCATGATCCAGTGGGGTTTATCCCAGTAATGCAAGGATTCTTCAATATACGCAAATCAAACAACGTGATACACCATATTAACAAATTGAAGGAGAAAAACCATATGATCATCTCAACAGATGCAGTGAAAGCTTCCAACAAAATTCAACACCCATTTATGATAAAAACCCTCCAGAAAGTAGGCATAGAGGGAACTTTCCTCAACATAAAAAAGGCCATATAGGGTAAACCCACAGCCAGTATCATCCTCAATGGTGAAAAACTGAAACCATTTCCACTAAGATCAGGAACAAGACAAGGTTGCCCACTCTCACCACTATGATTCAACATAGTTTTGGAAGTTTTAGCCACAGCAATCAGAGAAGAAAAAGAAATAAAAGGAATCCAAATTGGAAAAGAAGGAGTAAAGCTGTCACTGTTTGCAGATGACATGATACTATACATAGAGAATCCTAAAGATGCTACCAGAAAACCACTAGAGCTAATCAATGAATTTGGTAAAGTTGCAGGATACAAAATTAATACACAGAAATCTCTTGCATTCCTATACACTAATGATGAAAAATCTGAAAGTGAAATTAAGAAAACACTCCCATTTACCATTGCAACAAAAAGAATAAAATATCTAGGAATAAACCTACCTAAGGAGACAAAAGACCTGTATGCAGAAAATTATAAGACACTGATGAAAGAAATTAAAGATGATACAAATAGATGGAGAGATATACCATGTTCTTGGATTGGAAGCATCAACATTGTGAAAATGACTATACTACTCAAAGCAATCTACAGATTCAGTGCAATCCCTATGAAACTACCACTGGCATTTTTCACAGAACTAGAACAAAAAATTTCACAATTTGTATGGAAACACAAAAGACCCAGAATACCCAAAGCAATCTTGAGAAAGAAACACAGAGCTGGAGGAATCAGGCCCTCTGACTTCAGACTATACTACAAAGCTACAGTAACCAAGACAGTATGGTACTGACACAAAAACAGAAATATAGATCAATGGAACAGGTTAGAAAGCCCAGAGATAAACCCACGCACATATGGTCACCTTATCTTTGATAAAGGAGGCAAGAATATACAGTGGAGAAAAGACAGCCTCTTCAGTAAGTGGTGCTGGGAAAACTGGGCAGCTACATGTAAAACAATGAAATTAGAACACTCCCTAACACCGTACACAAAAATAAACTCAAAATGGATTAAAGACCTAAATGGAAGGCCAGACACTATCAAACTCTTAGAGGAAAACATAGGCAGAACACTTTATGACATAAATCACAACAAGATCCTTTTTGACCCACCTCCTAGAGAAATGGAAATAAAAACAAAAATAAACAAATGGGACCTAATGAAATTTAAAAGCTTTTGCACAGCAAAGGAAACCATAAACAAGACGAAAAGATAACCCTCAGAATGGGAGAAAATATTTGCAAATGAAGCAACTGACAAAGGATTAATCTCCAAAACTTACAAGCAACTCATGCAGCTCAATATCAAAAAAACAAACAACCAAATCCAAAAATGGGCAGAAGACCTAAATAGACATTTCTCCAAACAAGATATACAGATTGCCAACAAACACATGAAAGAATGCTCAACATCATTAATCATTAGAGAAACACAAATCAAAACTACAATGAGATATCATCTCACACCGATCAGAATGGCCATCATCAAAAAATCTAGAAACAATAAATGCTGGAGAGGGTGTGGAGAAAAGGGAGCCCTCTTGCACTGTTGGTGGGAATGTAAATTGATACAACCACTATGGAGAACAGTATGGAGGTTCCTTAAAAAACTAAAAATGGAACTACCATATGACCCAGCAATCCCACTACTGGACATATACCCTGAGACAACCATAATTCAAAAAGAGTCATGTACCAAAATGTTCATTGCAGCTCTATTTACAATAGCCAGGACATGGAAGCAACCTAAGTGTCCATCAACAGATGAATGGATAAAGAAGATGTGGCACATATATACAATGGAATACACTCAGCCATAAAAAGAAACAAAATTGAGTTATTTGTAGTGAGGTGGATGGACCTAGAATCTGTCATACAGAGTGAAGTAACTCAGAAAGAGAAAAACAAATACCGTATGCTAACACATATATATAGAATCTAAAACAACAAAAAAAGAAAATGGTCAGAAGAACCTAGGGGCAAGATGGGAATAAAGATGCAGATCTACTAGAGAATGGACTTGAGGATACAGGGAAGGGGAAGGGGAAGCTGTGACAAAGTGAGAGAGTGGCATGGACATATATACACTACCAAACTTAAAATAGATAGCTAGTGGGAAACAGCCGCATAGCACAGGGAGATCAGCTCGGTGCTTTGTGACCACCTAGAGGGGTAGGATAGGGAGGGTGGGAGGGAGGGAGACACAAGAGGGAAGAGATATGGCAACATATGTATATGTATAACTGATTCACTTTGTTATAAAGCAGAAACTGACACACTATTTTAAAGCAATTATACTCTAATAAATATGTTAAAAATAATAATAATAATAATTAAGCTGCAGGCTTCTGCACATTTAAAAATGTAGGTGATTAGCATGATCTTAGGGTGGAATTTTGGACCTTCTTTCTCACCCTAGGTATTTGCAGCACCACATTAAATATCAGCGTTTGCTGAAAAAGAAATACTTATGTCCCCATCCCTCCTGTGGGCGACTCTTCAGGCTCCAGAAGTAACTTCTATGACATGCCAAACATCATACAGATCAAAGAGATTATATCTGTGAATACTGTGCTCAGGCCTTCAAGAGTTCCCACAATCTGGCAGTGCACCGGATGATTCACGCTGGCGAGAAGCCATTACAACACGAGATCTGTGGATTTACTTGTCGGCAAAAGGCATCCCTTAATTGGCACATGAAGAATCATGATGCAGACTCCTTCTACCAGTTTTCTTGCAATATCTGTGGCAAAAAAAAATGAGAAGAAGGACAGTGTAGTGGCTCACAAAGCAAAAAGCCACCCTGAGGTGCTGATTGCCGAAGCTCTGGCTGTGAATGCAGGCGCCCTCATCACCAACACAGATATCTTGGGCACTAATCCAGAGTCCCTGAAACAACCTGCAGACGGTCAGGGTCTTCCTCTTCTTCTTGAGCCCTTGAGAAACACCATCTCTGGAGAGTGCCTCCTGCTAGAAGCTGAAGGGATGTCAAAGTCATACTGTAGTGGGAAGGAATCAGTGAGCCTGATGGCTGATGGGAAGATCTTTGTGCAAAGTGGCAGCAGTGGAGGCACTGAAGGACTGGTCATGAACTCGGATATACTCGCTGCTACCACAGAGGTTCTGATTGAAGATTCAGACTCTACTGGACCTTAGTGGAAGGGAAGACTCTGGGCACAGGGACAGCTAAGACTTTGTATTTAAAAGACAAAAAGGACAAAAAAAAAAAAAAAAAATTAAAGCATTTAAAATCTAGTAAAATAAAAAAAATTAGAGAATTTTCAAAAATTCTCTAATATACCATTTTAAAGAGAAATAATTATTTTTCTTTCAGCATAATTGTTTGTGACGACTATTTCAGGAACTTCGAAATAAAAATAAAAACAATTTTAGCATGAAACAATAATTAGGTGGAAAGGATTTATACTTTTTATGGAAAATTTATTATTTATAAATTTCACTTTAGAAATATTATGCATTTATTAAATTTATGTTTTGTGCCAAACACTGCATGGGTTGTTTTATTTCAGTTGTTTTACTAAATATTCCTTGCAAAGAAAACTAAATTGTATGATTTGTTTTTCACAGATATCTATAAGGTATTAAATTTTCACCAGGAATTGTAAATTGTAAAGACAAACAGGTGGAACAGATTTTTCAATACTCTAATTTGAGGGGAAAATTTAAACATGTTTTAAATTTCTTATATTAAAGCAGGCAAATTTGATGAAAATGGAATAGGTCAAAATGCAGAATTCACTAATATGAAGAGGTGATATATTCTAAAAGATACTATTAAAAAATGTTTGTAAGGTCTTTTAATATTCAAATATTAAAATTGCCTGCTTTTCTCTTTTTTGAAACAGATGAGGGATATTTATAAGATCTAGATAAAACATAGGTTACATTGTCTCAGGTTTTGGTTTGAATGAAAGTATTTTTTTCCTACTAATAAAACTGTTGCCAGGGTTTGTGATTTTTTTTTTTTATCCAAGATCTTGTACTCAGCTATTTATTTATTTATTTACTTACTTACTTACTTACTTATTTATTTATTAACATCTTTATTAGAGTATAATTGCTTTACAATGGTGTGTTAGTTTCTGCTTTATAACAAAATGAATCAGTTACACATATACATATGTTCCCATATCTCTTCCCTCTTGTGTCTCCCTCCCTCTCACCCTCCCTATCCCACCCCTCTAGGTGGTCACAAAGCACAGAGCTGATCTCCCTGTGCTATGCGGCTGCTTCCCACTAGCTATCTATTTTAAGTTTGGTAGTGTATATATGTCCATGCCACTCTCTCACTTTGTCACAGCTTACCCTTCCCCCTCCCCATATCCTCAAGTCCATTCTCTAGTAGGTCGGTGTCTTTATTCCCGTCTTGCCCCTAGGTTCTTCATGATCTTTTTTTTTCTTTCTTTCTTAGATTCCATATATATGTGTTAGCATACGGTATTAGTTTTTCTCTTTCTGACTTACTTCACTCTGTATGACAGACTCTAAGTCCAATTACCTCACTACAAATAACTCAATTTCATTTCTTTCTATGGCTGAGTAATATTCCATTGTATATATGTGCCACATCTTCTTTATCCATTCATCCGATGATGGACACTTAGGTTGCTTCAATGTCCTGGCTATTGTAAATAGAGGTGCAATGAACATTTTGGTACGTGACTCTTTTTGAATTATGGTTGTCTCAGGGTATATGTCCAGTAGTGGGATTGCTGGGTCATATGGTAGTTCTATTATTAGTTTTTTAAGGAACCTCCATACTGTTCCCCATAGTGGCTGTATCAATTTACATTCCCACCAACAGTGCAAGAGGGCTCCCTTTTCTCCACACCCTATCCAGCATTTATTGTTTCTAGATTTTTTGATGATGGCCCTTCTGACCGGTGTGAGATGATATCTCATTGTAGTTTTGATTTGTATTTCTCTAATGATTAATGATGTTGAGCATTCTTTCATGTGTTTGTTGGCAATCTGTATATCTTCTTTGGAGAAATGTCTATTTAGGTCTTCTGCCCATTTTTGGATTGGGTTGTTTGTTTTTTTGATATTGAGCTGCATGAGCTGCTTGTAAATCTTGGAGGTTAATCCTTTGTCAGTTGCTTCATTTGCAAATATTTTCTCCCATTCTGAGGGTTGTCTTTTCGTCTGGTTTATGGTTTCCTTTGCTGTGTGAAAGCTTTTAAGTTTCATTAGGTCCCATTTGTTTATTTTTGTTTTTATTTCCATTTCTCTAGGAGGTGGATCAAAAAGGAGCTTGCTGTGATTTATGTCATGGAGTGTTCTGCTTATGTTTTCCTCTAAGAGTTTGATGCTGTCTGGCCTTCCATTTAGGTCTTTAATCCATTTTGAGTTTATTTTTGTGTACGGTGTTAGGGAGTGTTCTAATTTCATTCTTTTACATGTAGCTGCCCAGTTTTCCCTGCACCACTTATTGAAGAGGCTGTCTTTTCTCCACTGTATATTCTTGCCTCCTTTATCAAAGATAAGGTGACCATATGTGCGTGGGTTTATCTCTGGGCTTTCTAACCTGTTCCATTGATCTATATTTCTGTTTTTGTGTCAGTACCATACTGTCTTGGTTACTGTAGCTTTGTAGTATAGTCTGAAGTCAGGGAGCCTGATCCCTCCAGATTCGTGTTTCTTTCTCAAGATTGCTTTGGGTATTCTGGGTCTTTTGTGTTTCCATACAAATTGTGAAATTTTTTGTTCTAGTTCTGTGAAAAATGCCAGTGGTAGTTTCATAGGGATTGCACTGAATCTGTAGTTTGCTTTGGGTAGTAGAGTCATTTTCACAGTGTTGATTCTTCTAATCCAAGAATATGGTATATCGCTCCATCTATTTGTATTATCTTTCATTTCTTCCATCAGTGTCTTATAATCTTCTGTGTACAGGTCTTTTGTCTCTTTAGGTAGGTTTATTCCTAGATATTTTATTCTTTTTGTTGCAATGGTAAATGAGAGTGTTTTCTTAATTTCACTTTCAGATTTTTCATCATTACTGTATAGGAATGCTAGAGATCTCTGTGTATTAATTTTGTATCCTGCAACTTTACCAAATTCATTGATTAGCTCTAGTAGTTTTCTGGTAGCATCTTTAGGATTCTCTATGTATAGTATCATGTCATCTGCAAACAGTGACAGCTTTACTCCTTCTTTTCCAATTTGGATTCCTTTTATTTCTTTTTCTTCTCTGATTGCTGTGGCTAAAACTTCCAAAACTATGTTGAATCATAGTGGTGAGAGTGGGCAACCTTGTCTTGTTCCTGATCTTAGTGGAAATGGTTTCAGTTTTTCACCATTGAAGACGTTGTTAGCTGTGGGTTTGTCATATATGGCCTTTTTTATGTTGAGGAAAGTTCCCTCTATGCCTACTTTCTGAAGCGTTTTTATCATAAATGGGAGTTGAATTTTGTTGGAAGCTTTCACTGCATCTGTTGAGATGATCATATGGTTTTTATTCTTCAATTTGTTAATATGGTGTATCACGTTGTTTGATTTGCGTATATTGAAGAATCCTTGCGTTCCTGGGATAAACCCCACTTGATCATGGTGTATGATCCTTTTAATGTGCTGCTGGATTCTGTTTGCTAGTATTTTGTTGAGGATTTTTGCATCTATGTTCATCAGTGATATTGGCCTGTAGTTTTCTTTCTTTGTGTCATCTTTGTCTGGTTTTGGTATCAGGGTGATGGTGGCCTTGTAGAAGGAGTTTGCTAGTGTCCCTCCCTCTGCTATATTTTGCAAGAGTTTGAGTAGGATAAGTTTTAGCTCTTCTCTAAATGTTTGAGAGAAGTCGCCTGTGAAGCCATCTGGTCCTGGGCTTTTTTTTGTTGGAAGCTGTTTAATCACAGTTTCAATTTCAGTGCTTGTGATTAGTCTGTTCATATTTTCTATTTCTTCTTGGTTCAGTCTCGGAAGGTTGTGCATTTCTAAGAATTTGTCCATTTCTTCCAGGTTGTCCATTTTATTGGCATATAGTTGCTTGTAGTAATCTCTCATGATCCTTTGTATTTCTGCAGTGTCAGTTGTTACTACTCCTTTTTCATTTTTAATTCTATTGATTTGAGTCTTCTCCCTTTTTTTCTTGATGAGTCTGGCTAATGGTTTATCAATTTTGTTTATCTTCTCAAAGAGCCAGCTTTTAGTTTTATTTACTTTGCTCTCATTTCTTTCATTTCTTTTTCATTTATTTCTGATCTGATCTTTATGATTTCTTTCCTTCTTCTAACTTTGTGGTTATTTTGTTCTTCTTTCTCTAATTGCTTTAGGTGTAAGGTTAGGTTGTTTATTTGAGATGTTTCTTGTTTCCTAAGTTACGATTGTATTGCTATAAAGTTCCCTCTTAGAACTGCTTTTGCTGCATCTCATACGTTTTGGGTCGTCGTGTTTCCATTGTCATTTGTTTCTAGTTATTTTTTGATTTCCTCTTTGATTTCTTCAGTGATCTCTTGGTTATTAAGTTGTGTATTGTTTAGACTCCGTGTGTTTGTATTTTTTATAGATTTTTTCCTGGTATTGATATCTGGTCTCAAAGTGTTGTGGTCGGAAAAGATACTTGATACGATTTCAATTTTCTTAAATTTACCAAGGCTTGATTTGTGACCCAAGATATGATCTATTCTGGAGAATCTTCCATGAGCACGTGAGAATAATTTGTATTCTGTTGTTTTTGGATGGAATGTCCTATAAATATCAATTAAGTTCATCTTGTTTAGTGTATCATTTAAAGCTTGTGTTTCCTTATATATTTTCATTTTGGATGATCTGTCCATTGGTGAAAGTAGGGTGTTAAAATCCTTCACTATGATTGTGTTACTGTCGATTTCCCCTTTTATGACTGTTAGTATTTGCCTTATGTATTGAGGTGCTCCTCTGTTGAGTGCATAAATATTTACAATTGTTATATCTTCTTCTTGGATTGATCCCTTGATCATTATGTAGTGTCCTTGTCTCTTGTAATAGTCTTTATTTTAAAGTTTATTTTGTGTGATATGAGAATTGACACTCCAGCTTTCTTTTGATTTCCATTTGCATGGAATATTTTTTTCCATCCCCTCACTTTCAGTCTGTATGTGTCTCTAGGTCTGAAGTGGGTCTCTTGTAGACAGCATATGTACGGGTCTTGTTTTTGTGTCCATTCAGCCAGTCTATGTCCTTTGGTTGGAGTATTTAATCCATTTACATTTAAGGTAATTATCAATATGTCTGTTCCTATTACCATTTTCTTAATTGTTTTGGGTTTGTTATTGTAGATCCTTTCCTTCTCTTGTGTTTCCTGCCTGGAGAAGTTCCTTTAGCATTTGTTGTAAAGCTGGTTTGGTGGTGCTGAATTCTCTTAGTTTTTGCTTGTCTGTAAAGTTATTAATTTCTCCATTGAATCTGAATGAGATCCTTGCTGGGTAGAGTAATCTTGGTGGTATGTTTATCCCTTTCATCCCTTTAAATATGTCCTGCCACTCCTTTCTGGCTTGCAGAGTTTCTGCTGTAAGTTCAGCTGTTAACCTTATGGGGATTCCCATGTATGTTATTTGCTTTTTTTCCCTTGCTGCTTTTAATATTTTTTCTTTGTATTTAATTTTTGATAGTTTGATTAATATGTGTCTTGGCATGCTTCTCTCTGGATTTATCCTGTATGGGACTCTCTGTGCTTCCTGGACTTGATTAACTATTTCCTTTCCCATATTAGGGAAGTTTTCAACTATAATCTCTTCAAATATTTTCTCAGTCCCTTTCTTTTTCTCTTCTTCTGGGACTCCTATAATTCGAATGTTGGTGCATTTAAAGTTGTCGCAGAGGTCTCTGTGACTGTCCTCAGTTCTTTTCATTCTTTTTTCTTTATTCTGCTCTGCAGTAGTTATTTCCACTATTTTATCTTCCAGGTCACTTATCCGTTCTTCTGCCTCAGTTATTCTGCTATTGATCCCTTCTAGAGAATTTTTCATTTCATTTCATTTATTGTGTTGTTCATCATTGTTTGTTTGCTCTTTAGTTCTTCTAGGTCCTTTTTAAACGTTTCTTGTATCTTCTCCATTCTATATCCAAGATTTTGGATGATCTTTACTATCATTATTCTGAATTCTTTTTCAGGTAGACTACCTATTTCCTCTTCATTTGTTAGGTCTGGTGTGTTTTTGCCTTGCTCCTTCATCTGCTGTGTGTTTCTCTGTCTTCTCCTTTTGCTTAACTTACTGTGTTTGGGGTCTCCTTTTCGCAGGCTGCAGGTTCTTAGTTCCCGTTGTTTTTGGTGTCTGTCCCCAGTGGCTAAAGTTGGTTCAATGGGTTGTGTAGGCTTCTTGGTGGCAGGGACTAATGCCTGTGTTCTGGTGGATGAGGCTGGATCTTGTCTTTTTGGTGGGCACGTCCACGTCTGGTGGTGTGTTTTGGGGTGTCTGTGGCCTTATTACGATTTTAGGCCTCCTCTCTGCTAATGGATGGGGTTGTGTTCCTGTCTTGCTAGTTGGTTGGCGTTGGGTGTCCAGCACTGTAGCTGGCTGGTTATTGAGTGGAGCTGGGTCTCGGCGTTGAGATGGAGATCTCTGGGAGATTTACGCCATTCGATATTACGTGGAGCTGAGAGGTCTCTTGTGGACAAGTGTCCTGAAGTTGGCTCTCCCACCTCAGAGGCACAGCCCTGATGCCTGGCTGGAGCACCAAGAGCCTTTCATCCACACAGCTCAGAATAAAAGGGAGAAAAATAGAAAGAAAGAAGATAAAATAAAATAAAATAATTAAAATAAAAAATAATTATTAAGAAAAAATTTTTAAAAAGTAAAAAAAAAAAGAATGGACAGACAGAACCCTAGGACAAATGGTAAAAGCAATGCTGTACAGACAAAATCACACACAGAAGCATACACATACACACTCACAGAAAGAGAACAAGGGAAAAAATATATACATATATATTTGCTCCCAAAGTCCACCTCCTCAATTTGGGATGATTCGTTGTCTATTCTGGTAATCCACAGATGCAGGCACATCAAGTTGATTGTGGAGATTTAATCTGCTGCTCCTGAGGCTGCTGAGAGAGATTTACCTTCTCTTCTTTGTTTGCACAGCTCCAGGTGTTCAGCTTTGGATTTGGACCCGCCTCTGCATGTAGGTCGCCTGAGGGCATCTGTTCTTTGCTCAGACAGGACAGGGTTAAAGGAGCAGCTGATTCAGGGGCTCTGGCTCACTCAGGCTGGGGGGAGGGAGGGGTATGGATTCGGGGCGAGCCTGCAGCGGCAGAGGCCAGCGTGACGTTGCACCAGCCTGAGGCGCGCCATGAGTTCTCCCGGGGAAGTTGTCCCTGGATCACGGGACCCTGGAAGTGGTGTGCTGCACAGGCTCCCGGGAGGGGCGGTGTGGATAGCGACCTGTGCTCGCACACAGGCTTCTTGGTGGCTGCAGCAGCAGCCTTAGCGTCTCACACCAGTCTATGGGGTCCGCACTGATAGCCGCGGCTCGCGCCCATCTCTGGAGCTCCTTTAAGCGGCGCTCTTAATCCCCTCTCCTCGCGTACCAGGGAAGAAAGAGGCAAGAAAAAGTCTCTTGTCTCTTCGGCAGCTTCAGACCTTTTCCCGGACTCCCTCCCGGCTAGCTGTGGCACACTAGCCCCTTTCAGGCTGTGTTCACGCAGCCAACCCCAGCCCTCTCCCTGGGATCCGACCGAAGCCGGAGCCTCAGCTCCCAGCCCCCCGCCCGCCCCGGCGGGTGAGCAGACAAGCCTCTCGGGCTGGTCAGTGCTGGTCGGCACCGATCCTCTGTGCGGGAACCTCTCTGCTTTGCCCTCTGCACCCCTTTGGCTGTGCTCTCCTCCATGACCCCGAATCTTCCCCCCTGCGCCACCCGCAGTCTCCGCCCGCGAAGGGGCTTCCTAGTGTGTGGAAACCTTTCCTCCTTCACAGCTCCCTCCCAGTGGTGCAGGTTCTGTCCCTATTCTTTTGTCTCTGTTTTTTCTTTTTTCTTTTGCCCTACCCAGGTACGTGGGGAGTTTCTTGCCTTTTGGGAGGTCTGAGGTCTTCTGCCAGCGTTCAGTAGGTGTTCTGTAGGAGTTGTTCCACATGTAGTTGTATTTCTGATGTATTTGTGGGGAGGAAGGTGATCTCCGCATCTTACTCTTCTGCAATCTTTGAAGCGCCTCTCAGCTTTTAAAATAGATTAAAAGGAGTTGGTTATTTTAAAGGCAATTTATTTACAAATAATTTAAATCATGATTGTGATGGCTCCATCAACTTTAATGTGTTTTGTTAGACTCTGTTTTTTTATTGACTCAAAATAACCGATGTAATATTCTCTATGCAGGAAAAACTAGCCATGCATTTTCTAAAGCAGGCTTTGGGAAATAAGTTAGAAAATAAAATAAAATTTTAACACCTTTATGTTTAAGGTTCAGTTACAACTGTATTTTTCTCGCCACAAACAAAAACAAAAGAAGAGTCCATTTCATCTAAATTTTACATAATCTTCATAATAATCCTCAACATGGGCTTTCTATCAGAATATGACTTTCTATTTTGGAAAATCAGAGTAACCAAATGACAGCTGGTTGACTTTTCATGTGAATTTGTCATGTACCATCAAATTATTTTCTTCCACTGACTTGCTCACTCATTTTATTGAAAATATTGTAATTTCTGAAATTGTCACAATCAGGCCTGCAATCATTATGATGAAATACTTCCTGGTTGTGTATATTAAAAGCCTCATCAAAAACTAAGAAAAATATTAAGGAGAAAGAAGACCAATAAGCAATTAGAAGCTATTAATGCTGAAATTATCACCAATATGTTGGTAAAGGAACTGAGGTTAGCTAACCCCAAATTTCAAAAGATATTTATTTATTTCCCCTAATGACTGTTACCAAGTTTAAAAATAAATGCACCTAATTATTGAATAATTTGTGTCAAGAAGTTTCATAAATAAAGGGCAAATGTTTTCACTATTCTTACTTATTAGAAAGAATATATTAATTAAATTATTTGTCTGGGATTTAAAATTTTAGCAGAAAACCAAAATCAAAGGAATGAAAAAACATATATTGCACTACAGCTACTAATTTAAGGTCTGTCAATAATTTCAGCACCCATTTTTAAAAAAGCTATATATCCCAATCACTTTATATTTTTCCTTTTTGAGACATGGGGACGAGTATTTAATCTGATTTTTTGCACTTTTACTTTTCCATTAAGCATACTTATTTTCTACTTGGCACAATTTTTGTTGTTAGTAGAATTCACATTTTCAATTTTAATACTTGCCACTGCCAGGCATTTCACCTATAACAGACTATCCATATGTGTGTGAGTATTTTATCCTTATATTAAATAAAATAATTTTCACAATAATCTTTCTGCTGAGCACACTCTAAACATAAACTTCCTGAAGACTTCCTCAGATAGACTATGACAGATTTAGAACAAATATGAAGAGTACTTCTATTTGTTTAGTCAAAAATATTCCCCTTCAGTATATTTTAAAAAATCAATTGAACTGAAAGTTTATGTAAAATCACTTTACGTTGCTGCTATACAGAAAATGCTAACTTTATTGTTATTATGCATAGAAACCATCTAACTTATAACAATCAGTTCTATTTGATATAATTTATAAAATGTGTTTGTGTGTGAGTGTGTCTGTATACACCCTTATTTTTGGAGCACACTTATTTGTGGAGCAGTTGCTAAGAGATACCCACATGCATAAATGAGTGTATCTAAGGAGCTACACACATGCATAAATGAAATATTCCCTCATACCATAGAGATGTGGAAGGAAGCAAGATCCATTAGCACTAAGTTAATCTGAGCAGGGGAGGAGTTGTAAGACTGGGAAAGATTTGTCTCAGTAAAGTGGCTGTGTTAGAATTTAGATCAACCAAACAATTTATGTTTTGCTTATTAAATATAGTATATATCTCAAAGAATACTAGAAAATAAGTTTAGGTAGATATAGATGAGTAGATTTTTCAAGACTGAAAGCTGGAAGAGATTTCAAGGTGATAGAAAAATCACTAGTAAAAATACAACACTGGATAACTCTGATACTAACTTGCCAATATTTATAGCGAACAAGGGAATTTTTTTAATCACACTTTTTATTTTATATTGGAATATAGCTGATTAACAATGTTATGATAGTTTCAGGTGCACAGAAAAGTGACTCAGCCATACATATACATGTATCTATTCTCCCCTCAAACTCCCCTTCCATCCAGGCTACCACATAACATTGAGCCCCTGTGCTATATAGTAGGTCCTTGTTGGTTATCCATTTAAATATGGCAGTGTGCACATGTCAATCTCAAACCTCCTAACTATCCCTTCCTCACACCCTTCCCCCCTGGTAACCATAAGTTTGTTCTCTTAGTCTGTGAGTCTGTTTCTGTTTTGTAAATAAGTTCATTTGTATCATTTCTTTTTAGATTCTTCATATAAGTGATGCCATATGATATTTCTCTCTCTCTCTCTCTGACTTATTTCACTTAGTATGATATTCTCTAGGTCTATCCATGTTGATGCAAATGGCGTTATTTCATTCTCTTTGATGACTGAGTAATATTCCATTGTATATATGTACCACATCTTCTTTATCCATTGCACTGTCGATGGACATCTAGGTTGCTTCCATGTCTTGGCTATTGTAAACAATGCTGCAATGAACATTGGGGTACATGTATCCTTTTGGACCATGTTTTTCTCCAGATATATGCCCAGTAGTGGGACAAAGGAATTTAACTAGATGTTAGCAGTTGGTAATTAAGAATCTAGTATCATTGATATGTCTGACATAAGCACAAACATTTTTATCTGTCCTACTTTGTAACTAGATGGTATAAAATGCCAGGATACAAAATGAGCATTTCTTCATAAAAGCAGGTTATCCCCAGGTACTTAAATTTTCAGGAAACACCAAATTACTTTAAAAAATATATACAAGTGGATAAAGAAGATGTGGTACATATATACAATGGAATATTACTCAGCCATTAAAAGGAAAGAAATTGGGTCATTTGTAGAGATGTGGATGGACTTGGAGACTGTCATACAGGCCAAAGTAAGTCAGAAAGAGAAAAACAAATATCGTATATTAACACATATATGTGGAATCTAGAAAAATGGTACAGATGAACCTGTTTGCAAAGCAGAAATAGACACAGACATAGAGAACAAACGTATGGACACCAAGGGGGGAAAGGATGGGTGGGATGAATTGGGAGATTGGGATTGACATGTATACACTGCTATGTATGTAATAGATAACTAGTGAGAGCCTGCTGTATAGCGTGGGGAATTCTACTTGATGCTCTGTGGTGACCTAGATGGGAGGGAAATCCAGAAGGGAAGGGATATGTGTATATATATGTCTGATTCACTTTGCTGTACAGCAGAAACTAACACAACATTGTGAAGCAACTATACCCCAATTAAAATATACACATATATATATATACAAGTGAAAACAAAAAACTAGCAATCATGCATAGTAGAAGAAAAATCACTAAAGAATGACTTGAACCATTTTGGATTAATTTCTATCATTTATAAATCTCCCTTTTTTCTCAAATCATCATTATAATATTTATCTCAATATTTAGTTTATAGTCTTCTCTTGTATATCTCTCTCAGTTTATTTTCCCAAATTTTATATTAAAAAATAAACAATGTTATTGAATTTATTTATTTATGTATTTTCTTAGCCCATTCAGGCTGCTATAACAAAATTCCATAGACTAGGTGGCTTATACACACTAAAAATTTATTTCTCAAAGTTAGTCTGGAAGTCTAAGAACAGGGTGCCAACATGATTGGGTCTTATTGAAGACCTTTTCTGGGTGGCAAACTGCCAACCTCTCACTGTGTCTTTAAGTGGTGGAAGGAATTATGAGATCTCTCTTAAGCCTGTTTTATAAGGGCACTAATTTCATTCATGAAGCCTCCTTCCTCATGACCTACCCAGCTCCCAAAGGCCCCACCTTCTACTACCATCACCTTAAGGGTTAGGATTCAACACATGAGTTTTGGGGGTACACAAACACTCATAACATTCATATACTCATCTGTTGACATTGGCCAGAATATTCTTCTTGTCTGGACTACTTAACTCAGTCAGTTGGTATGTTGTTGTTAGTCTAACAAACAGACTTGGATTTGGGGTAAAATTGCTGTAAAAAATTGTGACAATTAAACACACTTCACTGAGCTATCAAACCCATTTCTGATCAGCTAGATCCGTGTTGCTCACTGAATATGCAATAGAAAGGAAACTACTGGATGGGGATTAAAATTGTTAGCATCTTTTTTGGATAATATAATTTGGTAAGCACTTCTAAAAGCTACTTGGAAAATCATTAGAATCAGGAATTGAATAGCAAATACCTTAACTTTACGGACAATCAATTCAGCAGTCATTTTATTGACCAAAAGAGTATCTGTGAAAGAGAATGTAAATATATTAATTTTTAAAAATCTCACAGTTATTTTTAAAAACGATAATCCCTCACTAGCTTTAGACCAGAAACAGAGCACTCATTTATTTATTTATTTATTTTGCTTTTGCAATGGCTTCTCTTGCCATAGAATATTTTTTAATTGAAGTATAGTTGATTTACAATGTTGTGTTAATTATTGCTGTACAGCAAAGTGATTCAGTTATACATATATATATACACATTCTTTTTCTAAATATTCTTTTCCATTATGGTTTATCACAGGATATTGAATACAGTTCTCTGTGCTGTATAGTAGGACCTTGTTGTTTATCCATTCTGTATATAAAAGCTTACATCTGCTAACCCCAACCTCCCACTCCATCCCTTCTCCCTTGGCAACCACCAATCTGAGGAACACTCATTTATGAATGAGACGGTATGTGTTAGACGACAGAACCATTCTGCAATCCTAAATGCATGTGATTCTTTTCAAGGCATTTTAGGATTTATCTCCATATTACTATGTAGTGATGTTAACTTTATAATGGCTTACACTTATTGCTAAATTTTAGGCTAAAAATGATATAAGATTTTTAGGTTCAACTATCTGTTTGCATAATTACTTATATGTTTGTATCCACTCTTTATTTGGGGAACAATTGAAATAAAAAGTTCATTAGAATTCATTTTTAATATTAAGAATTAGACCAGTTAAAATTAAACTTACATAACTTTACCTAAATTAAAATTTGGAAGACTGAGGCATATGATTGAAGCTTGATATTTGCCTATAATTGCCTTTACATGATACCAATACCTATAGTTTTAGCCATGACTGAAATGAAAAAAGTCAGATAATAAAATCAGATTCTGCCTCTACACATAAATTTAATTGTGTGACTACTGAGTTGGCCATAAACTCAAAATGAAAAAGGTGATTTATTTTACTGTCTCTTGGGGGACTTATTTGACAGGGTGTATATCAGTTCATAGCTATTCAATATATATCTGGCACTGACTATTTAATTGGTGATTAATTAAATAAATTGCCAAGCCCTAGGGGAATATACACCTGAGGCATTAACAACCTTATTTTAAAACAGAATTTTTGTCATTTTTATTGGTTGATTGTTTGGTTAGTTTATTTTACATTGAGATGGGAATGGAGTCTAAAAACTGAAATCTAGTTAAAGAAAAGCTGGACTATTAAAGTTGAATGCTAAAGGACAATCTTGAGAAAACAAAATGTGTAAAAACAAAGATAGTCTTATATTAAAATAATTCAAGATGTACTCTTATTTTCACTGTGATGAGAACAACAAAATTTACCAGTAGTTCAAGACTTACCAGTGGTTTCAAGAAAAAAAAGGAGTATTTTTACATTTTTATGAACTTATAGCATGAAATCCACAACAAATCTCAAAAACAAGACTTTGTGGTGAGACATTTATGCTTGTGAGGCTTATTTATGAGATAAAAATCTCTGTTTTGTTTTGCTTTGTTTTCAATGCTGAGGCATTTGTGCCAGTTTTATTGCCACTAGACTTATTTCTCATTTCCTTAAGAAAATGCTTAAATTAGCTTAAAAAAGTAAAAATTTCAGGAAAGAAAAAATGCAAGAAAAGATAATAGGCTTGATGAAGTTGGCACTATTTTATTTTTCTCTTGTGATTTTCAATGTGATTTCAATATTTATCAAATAAAAGAAAACGTATATCTCAGCCTTCAATTAAGGAAAGATAAATACTTAGACTAAAGTTCCATAAACATATATAATTTTTAAAATGTATTATAAGAAGTAAATATGACATGATTCTTTAAATAGAGCTGCACTGCCCAAAATGTTAGCCATGAGTTATGTGGTTATGTGCATTTAACTTAAATTAATAAATTAAATTCCATTAAAATTTATTTACTCAGACACACTGGGCAAATTCAAGTGCTCCATGTGGCTAGCATACAGGATTGGCGATGCAGAGAATTTCTAACTGGACGGATCTAGTGAGTGACTTTTAAAAATACCACACTTAAGAACTGTATTATAGAAAAGTCTCACATTTCTCATTGTTAAATACTACTTTTTTTTCTACCACCCATATGTTGGATCGGAACACAACCTAAGATTTTTTTAGGGATGAGAGAAAGTGAACATATTTAACTTTTTTTATTTCCTTGATGGAAATAATACCACATAACTGTCTTTAACTAGTATGCATAACTTTATTTTTTTTAAAAAACTGAAATTTCTGAGCATGTTTATACTAATTTAAGCCTCTCCATGTATTGCTGGCACTGAGAGTTTTGCTCCTCCCAAAACCCCATTAAAATTTTAGTAATGGGATTATTTTAAAAATAAAAGGACTTAGACCAGCATTTGGAGAGAACAGAGCAAGAGATACTGATTACAGGATTTTGTTATCTGGCAGGTAGATAAATGAAATAGACCTGAGAGAGCCTTTTAAGCTACTGAGGAGAATGGAGAAACAACACAAATGGTACTAAAGAATTCTCAAAAACTTCAGGAAAGAGGAAAGATATTTGGGCTAAAACTTTCACACATGAAAAAAATTATAACTGAAAATGATCTCCATTCAACATATTTTTATCTAAGCTTACAAGATATATCAGAACTGGTAAAAGGAATATTTAGTGTTTTGTTTTTCAAATAAAAATATTGTACAATAGTGAAAAAAAATTGTGGAAGTGGTCATTTATATATATATGTGTGTGTGTATATATACATATGTGTGTATATATATACACATATGTATATATAAACCAGAAAATGCAACTCTAATAGATATTACAGGTAAATAAAAAATAAAATACTGATAACATATGGAAAAATAAATTTTTAAAAAATACTATAAAAATGTTATTAAAAATATATGACCTAGAAATTGACTAAAATACATGAATCATTATTTTTATTGTTCCAATAATCAATACAAAAATATTTTCTTGCTTTAATACACATAGCAACATATTTTTATTTTCAAAAACATTTTTATTTTGAAAATCTATATCCAATAAAATAAAACATTGTATCAATCTATATTTCAACAGTGATAAATTTCAATAATTTTAGTATTCTTTTCATTCTTGAATAGGTCCCAGATTGAACTATAAATTTTTGCTTATCCTACCTTAAACCCATGGAGCTCCCTCAGTGTGCCATGTGTACTGGTTGATAGGTCTGTCCTAGAGCACACTCAGATAGTTGCATAGACGCTATGAAGAAGGCTAACTGCCTCATTTATCCTGAGTATATGAAATAGTGAAAGGTTGACCAATACCTTAGGTAACCCTTTGAAATAACAAACGTTTCAACTAAGTTGTTTGGCTGAAGTTAAATAAGTGAAGATTCAAGATTATTGTTTCCAGGTCACCATTTGAGAGAAGACCTATAATCTACAGATCTCATTAGCCACTGAAGTGTGTGGGGCTGTGGTTGGGAAAAACTGAATGGAAAGAACCCTGAGTTCTGCCTGAAACTTCTGCCAGAAGTTTACTTTTAATGTACTCATTTAAAAAATTATCACTAACATATATACATTTAAAGTTAATCACTTTTCAACTGTTTTAGATATCACTGTCCCATACTAGACTGTGTTTTGATTAAAAATTAAATTTGCAAATCATTTACAGGGTATGACTAATATTCTTGCCATAATTGGGAGCTAGGTTTCCTTACTATACAAAGCAGAGAGCAGAAATTCTGAAGGCAAGATCAGGACTTTCCAAAGGAAAATGATTCTGTTACTGCTCAAGATTAAAATTCCAAAGTCTAGCACTCTAGAGCATGAAGGGGATACTTAGACCAGGAAAATTGTTGTCATCACATATACATTTTCAAGATTCCTGAGAGTAAGACTGAGTGTAATTTTTTAGCTCATTCTGTGATGCAACCATGTAATTGGTTCTATAGGGATTTAGATGAGTGTGGATTAGGCGAGTGGTAGGGGTTATTGAAGACGTCTGGGAGAAGCAGAATAAACAGTTCCTATCAAATTAGGTATTAGACATGGCCCAACACAAAATGTACTCATCATGGAGTCTATTTCCGCCATGGTGCTTTCCTCCCATGTAGAAAAGTCACCTTACTACCGACTTCTCAGGCACCATTACTCCAGTGTTCTTCTAAAACCAGAATTGTCTCCTTGTTTCAGAATTTCCATTCCTTCCCACTAAGGAAAACTTGTTTCTTCTGGGTTCTCTTTCCCTCAGGCCATCTCCTGATTGCTGAGTAGGTGGTCCATTAATTTGACAAATGAAGACACCACAATGCTAACTCAAATTCAGTAAAGCTTTTGGGCATCTAAACCAAGTTTATAACAGATCCTGTGGGGGTTATAAAGAGGAGGTGCAAATCTAATTTTTGAATGGCCAAACTGGATTGGTGGCCATTCCTTTCTTCTCTCTCACACTGGATAAAGAAAGAGCCTGGAGGGAATGGCCTTCATTAAAGTGTTTTTTAAATGGGAAAAATATTCCACTATTTCTTCTTTTAGAGTTAATATAAGTAAAGCACTGTTATGCGGGAGTTTATGGCTCAGTGTTTTTTTTTTTTTTTAATATGATGAAAGCTTTTATTATTTATTTATTTATTGGCTGTGTTGGGTCTTCATTTCTGTATAAGGGCTTTCTCTAGTTGTGGCAAGCGGGGTCCACTCTTCATCGCGGTGTGCGGGCCTCTCACTATCGCGGCCTCTCTTGTTGCGCAGCACAGGGTCCGGTCGCGCAGGCTCAGTAGTTGTGGCTCACGGGCCTAGTTGCTCCGCGGCATGTGGGATCTTCCCAGACCAGTGCTCGAACCCGTGTCCCCTGCATTGGCAGGCAGGTTCTCAACCACTGCGCCACCAGGGAAGCCCCTATAGCTCAGTTTTAGGAGTCATATTGGGCTGAAGCCCTGCTCAGAAGTGTTCTTTAATAAATGTAGCTCTTGCTGTATATTTATAATTTAATACTGGTCTTTTTTTCCGTTCTATGATCACAAACAGGTGAACCTTTACGCTTAAGAAGAATACTTGATAGTTTAAATGACTGTATCCTATTTATAGTGAAAAATAACAATTTATAGATTTAAGTAGTGATTGGTATATGTATATGTTTATATGTTTAAATATCAATGTGTAAAAGAATTTAAATGCTTAGAATTTTAGTATGAAATAATTCATATGTCTGTAAAATTCCAGTGCATTATCTCTTACTAATAGTCACAAATGTGAAGTAAGTCATTAGCATTGCCATGGCAAATGTAATCATAGGTTTCTGAATTAATTTATTAATTCATATTGCTTAGCTTAGGCTTAGCTTAGCTTATCTAGAAATGTCTTTAGACATTTGCCTAAAGCCTTTTGAAAATAATCAGATTTTATAAAATTATTCAGAATAGTCCACCACAGTTATCTAGAGCTGATGCTTCATATTCTCTAGTATATGATCTGGAATGATTTACTTGAAGATTATCATTGCCATGATCAGTTTATGTGAAGACATATAAACATGTAAGACAGGACTTTGCTTAAGGTAGTAAGTAGCAAGCATGCTTTCCTCTTCCTCTTCAGCCCTGCATCCAAAATTGTGATTAGATGGCTAATGTGAAAATCAAAAGAGAATTTATATTTTAAATTAACATTTTTTTGGCACTTATCCATATTTTCCCATATCCTTTAAATACCTTAAGCACATGGCAGTTCAATATTAAAGGGAAGATTCAATAATTCAAATGATCTCATGAAACCAACAAGAAATAAACAATTAAGATTTTGTTATTAAGGAGTGACTGGAAAATTGACTCAAATTGTCATATGTTAAACATAGCCTAAGTAATTTATCACTTCATAAGGAATTCCAATTGCTGATCAACGAATAAAGTGTTGGTTGTAAAACGTTAAATTTTTTACTCTTGCATTTGTTTGATGTAGCATACCCTAGTCACTGCTGATTCTTGAAACTGCAGATCATTTAAGTACCTCGAGTCAGCAACTTTATATGTTCTCCCAAAAGGAAATATATTCTTGCTGGAATATAATCACTGGGCCATACCAGTGGATGTTTAATCTTGGAGAAAGTGAATTTTCCTGTATTATAAGACTGGGCTTATCAGCAGTAGCTATCTTTATTCTTTTTCATGTCCAGATTATGCCTCCTGCTTCACTGGAGAGAGGAATTGGGGACTATCTATGGGATTTTCTGCAATGTCAAATGATGCACTGCTTTTAACAAATATATTAAGCCTTCAGTTCTCAAACCTGCTGGAGTCAGCAGTATTTTAATTTTATAAATATCTTCAGTTTTTAAATTACTGCAAAATATAGCTCAGAAGGACAGAAAAGCACTGCCAACAGAATACCCTCACACCAACTATTCTACTTTTAAATATTTTTAGTGCTTCTCTAAATAATTTCTTGTTGATTATAAAAATGGGATAAGGCTTTATAATGAGATATCTGAGTGATCCACAAGACAAAGACAGATTGAGTTTTGAAGTGTGCAGTGACATTTTAGCAGATAGAAGAAATGTCATGAGTTAATAGTTTGTATTGTTTTCATTTCAAGTTGTTTTTTCCTTCCATTTCTGAAACTCAATAATGGATTCTTAATTTCCTTTTTACATTATTATCTAGTGAGAAAGATAATATCTTAAAAATTGTCCCGCTTAATGTAAATGCTTCTTTAAAAGTTAATCTCTATTAGTCCTGTGTAAAATAACAGGAATTTCAGAAACTTTGTCTTCTTGGTGAGTGGGAAACCATGCTCACTGGACACACAACACATGTATGCATACTGTATAGAAAGAACAAATAGCAGACTATACAAATTATTTGACTATTGCTGAGATGAATTAACTTATTTTAAGAAATATATTTTGCATTAAATAAGTTTAATGGTGCCCCAATAAATATAAATTTGTTATAATATATAATTTTGTTAATAAACATAAATTTGTTATCTTTCAAAAAACTGTTCAGACTTCACACTCTCATTTTAATTCTAGATAACAACATAGTATTTTTCAGAATAAGATGTCATGACATATCATTAAAAGAAGAAACCTAGTTCATAAACTGTATAACTATGTTATTAAATGCTCCAACTATTAACATTCAAACATCAGCAGTAGTTCACACAATCATATTGATGCACAAACAAGCACAGTATCTGCAGGAGATAGATAAGTACGATTTAATGAATAAAAATATTGTGTGTTCTAAGATGAAACTATGATTTATAATAGTTTCAGATCATGATAGAGAAGCACCATGAATACAATTTAGTTGAATGTTCTCATTCCGCAGATAAGGGAATGGATTCTTAGAGAACACAGTGGGAAAAGAGAGTGGCAGATCCAAACTAAAACTCTGATCTGATCTCATGTCCCTGGTTCCATCTTTATATCAAGTGCCATATAAATATAATATTTGAACATAGTTCTTGTTATGTTTTCTCTGCTCACTGAAGAAATCGAGGCACAGAAAATTAAATAGCTTGCACCCCCCCAAAATAGCTAATAATATAATGAAATCTTCTTGAGGTGTTTGACTCAAAAACCTGTGATCATGAGACTCCAGATTCTGCTAACAGTGTCCAAGCCTGGACAGAGCATCACTCTCACATTTACACCAGTAACAACAAAAAATCCCAGAGAAATCTGAAAATACACAAATTCATTCTAATCCATCAGATAATTGCAAAGCAACCAACCAACATAAGTCTAAACAAAGACAGGCACATCCAAGTAAGTGAGCATTTGTTTAATTATGGCAGATGACATCAAACACCAGTAAGAAGAGTTCAGCTAATTGAAAGACTCTAGTCATTGAACGACATTCTTAAGAAAATGAAAACACAGGTAACAATCTGAGAGAAAATATTTTCAAATCGCATATCTGCTAAAGAATTTTTTCTGTATTACATAAAAAATTCTCAAAAATCAATAGTAAGAAAACAAACAAACCAATAAATCGACAACATATTTCAAGAGATACTTCACAAAAGAAGATGTACGGGTGGTTATTAAACAAATAAAAAGGGGGACTTCCCTGGTGGCACAGTGGTTAAGAATCCACCTGCCGGGCTTCCCTGGTGGCGCAGTGGTTCAGAGTCTGCCTGCCAATGCAGGGGACACAGGTTCGGGTCCTGGTCTGGGAAGATCCCACATGCCGCGGAGTGGCTAGGCCCGTGAGCCACAGCTACTGAGCCTGCGCGTCTGGAGCCTGTGCTCCGCAACAAGAGAGGCCGCGATGGTGAGAGGCCCGCGCACCGCGATGAGGAGTGGCCCCCGCTTGCCGCAACTAGAGAAAGCCCTCGCACAGAAACGAAGACCCAACATAGCAATCAATCAATCGATCAATAAATCTTTAAAAAAAAAAAAAAAAGAATCCACCTGTCAATGCAGGGGACACAGGTTCAAGCGCT